>NC_048298.1:182627306-182927306 GCF_013100865.1 Trachemys scripta elegans
AAAAAGAAGAACAGGAGTACTTGTGGCACCTTAGAGACTAACAAATTTATTAGAGCATAAGCTTTCGTGGACTACAGCCCACTTCTTCGGATGCATATAGACTGTGGGCTGTAGTCCACGAAAGCTTATGCTCTAATAAATTTGTTAGTCTCTAAGGTGCCACAAGTACTCCTGTTCTTCTTTTTATAAATAAGACTGTTTGAATCTTACATGGGGGCTCACATTATCTGAATGTATTAGCAAAGCGCTGTGCTAATAAAACAGAGTGGTCTGACAAACTATGAGTCCTGAGTCTAACTTTGACAGTGGTTAGCATTTGATCCTTAAAAACAATATTAGCAGCAGCTTTTTGAACAGCCACGTATTGTGGGGGGCTAGAGCTGTTTTTGTTTCTCATCTAGCTATATAAGGAACAGTGTGTGATCCTGAAAATGTCATTCAGCCTTAAATTCTTTCTCAAACAGCAATAAATATGAAAGCGGAAGCTTCCCATTTATCATCTCTTACCCAAAATGAGTCCCTGCTGGCAACGTAGTGGTCCCACACTATAAAAGGACTGTTAGGGAAATGAGCAACTCTTTTGTAACAATTAGGACTTCACTGGCACTGCACAAATGTGGTGCAGACAACCTGGGACTTCCATGGGAATGCTATGAAAAAGTTTGGAGTATGGTAATGCTGGCAAAGCACAGCTGAACTGCTGCTGATTCACTAGTTCTGGGACTGCTGGAATGCTACTTGTAGCATGTTTAACTCAGAGAAAACTCTCAGACATCTAGTGGAATATAATTTTGTGGCTCATACTTCACACAGGGCTGACCTGACCCAGGGCATTTTGCCTTGAAGGCGACCTGCAAAGAATAAAAAAAAGACTTAAGCTTTTTTTGCTTCTTTATGAAGTGTAATGAATTATTTTTTCATTGAAAAATGGCAGGCTTTTCTAATGTGAAAGACTCTAGGATGTCTAGGGAAATAGTGAAAAGGGTCTTCTGTCACAGGAGCCGTGAAAGTGACAGTTGAACAATTAAGACAGGAAAGGTTAAAAGTCTGCTCTGTCTTTATCAACTCCTATTTAACATCACACTGTTTAACATTTAGACCAAGGAAGCCTTTGTTACAAATTCAATGTTTGGTTATTCAGTTAAGATGTTAGAGCTCAAAAGAACATCCCTGAGACCGCCATGAAGCCCTCCAGCAAAACCAGACTTGACATTGTTGATATTTCTAAGTTAAAAAATCAAAAAGCAATAAACAAGCAAACAATCTAGCCTTCTTTATACAGACGCTCCCCGGGTTACGCAAACCCAATTTACAGAAATCCAGATTTACATAAAAAGTTCCGTAAATTCCATAACCCTTTTTTTTTTTGCGCGTAATTGTCGGAGATGCATTCCCAACTTACGCAAGGCGTTCCAGAATTGAATGCCTTGCGTAAGTCAGGATGCTTCTGTACCTCAGAAAATTTCAGTTTTTCCGCAGGAATTCAAATACCAAAAAATTTTGATATGGAAGTGTTGCCATGCTACCTCATGCCCGCCCCCATTCTTTATAGACCAGGATCCCTTTTATGGACTAAATCACCCATGATGCACCTTGGTGTCACCTCTTGGAGAGAGAAGGGTGGTACATTATGGGATTCCCTGGTCATGTACATCATGGAAGATGTAGCTTGGCTGGAGCATCCAATCTATACAGGAGAATAGGGTCATGAGGTAACCAAACTACAACTACCAGAAGGAGCCATTTCTAAATCAAAGTTTTCCATAGAAAGCAGACACTTTTTACAAAAAGTTGAAAACCCAATTTTCCATTGAAAAACGGTTTCACCCAGCTCCATTAATAAACCAAGGTTGGTTTTGATGCCAAAGCTGAAGAAATTGCCTAGGGCCATTTCATCAATGGTAATGGACAAAATAAGATTATTAAATTCTACCAATCCATCAGGTGAGTGGTGGTTGGACAGGGTAACCAAATTTTCCCAAAAGCCTTTTGAAAAAAAAAGGCACAAATTTTCAAGGCAGACCAAAAATTGTTCCTCACACAATATGTGCACATCAACCTCAATGCAAAGAACACACTGTTCCGTTTTAAGCAAGGTGACTCATTTTCAGAAGTACTGAGTGCACACAACTGCTTTAATATATTAAATAATATTTGATATTATTTATTTTTAGATTTCAAAAAAATCTGAAATGAAATATGATGATGAGAGTCCCTTATTTGCAGTTTTCAACAGTTTTTTACCATCCAAAAATATTTAAAGAACTCTTCTTCTTTAAGATATAAATACAACACACAGTCATGCTTTAAATTTGCATGAAACATGAATGGATTTTATTAAGCCAGGAATTTACTTTTGTGAAACTTTATTTTCTTTATATTGAATGTATTATATTTTTCTTATACATTTCCAAAATGTTTGTACTGTACTGGGGGAAGGGAAGCTCAGGAGACAGAAAAAGCAATCAAACATAGAACAAACAAACTGTTTATCAGGAAACCGGAGCTTATTCAACAGTATCAGATAACATATACATAGCTCTATATAATGCAAAGTGCCTGAGAAAGACAATGCTAACTGAACTGCCATAGCACTCAGCTAAGCACATATGCTACACTACCTTAGATTGCAGTCTGCATATTAGAAGAAAAATTGTGTTGTTTCAGTTATATTGCACTAGCATGTAGTTTAGCAGATCCCTAGTTACAAAAAATAGAGGTATCAGGTTGTTCTATTGCAGGGGTCACGCAGGGGTAAGCCCCCCGGCGGGCCGGGCTGGTTTGTTTACCTGCCGCGTCTGCAGGTCCGGCCGATCGCGGCTCCCACTGGCCGCGGTTTGTCATTCCATGCCAATGGGGGCGTCAGGGAATGACGCAGGCTGAGGGATGTGCTGGCCGCTACTTCCTGCCACCCCCATTGGCCTGGAGCAGTGAACCACGGCCAGTGGGAGCCACAATCGGCCGAACCTGTGGACGCGGCCGGTAAACAAACCGGCCCGGCCCGCCAGGGGGCTTACCCTGCGAGCCATGTGCCAAAGGTTGTCAACCGCTGCTCTATTGTCTCCACATACAATGAACAAGATTTACTGTAAACCACAAAAAAGTTATATATGCAGTGAAATCTGGCTTAAGGATCACCTCCAAGAGACAGCTCCATTTTAAATGAAATCGTAAATATTGCCAATTAAAATTTTGTTTAAGGCCTCATCTTACTAAGCAACCAATTTTGGCTTATCCCTTAGATGGCTATGGCTTTTATGCCATAATTAATCATTTCTGACTACAAACCTTACACTCATTAAATATTTTATCTTTGGGAAAGCTGTAGCCACAAGATAAGGAAAATGCATGTTCCTGGAAGTGTACAAAAGAAATCCTACATATGTACACTTCTTTCACCGCCCCCCGTTTCAGGAAACAGTCATGGCTGATAGTGACATTTTCAAAATTTCTGTAGGGCCACCCTGTGTTAAAAAGTCATTATTTTCATCATGACTTCTAGATTGTGTAGCTTTCATATTTCTTCCTACCTGTCACAGAAATGGTCTCTTCAGTTTGTAACCTTTTATGGTGTTTATCATTTGACACTGAACTCATTGGCCTGTTTGTTCATAATTTCCTCTGGAATATCTGCTCTTTGATTGTAACAATGAAAAGTTCCAGGGGAAGAGCATTTTAATCTTCATCTCCCTAAAGAAACAAATCTGCTCATATCAGAAAAGTAGAACTGGCAATTAAGATAGGATAATGGCAACAAGAAAGATACCGAAAAATTCTATTCAGTTTTATCTCTACTTTTATTAGTTAAACATTTACTTTTGTCTGTCAGAAAGAAATCTAGCTTAACTTTTCACCCTCACTTCTGTTATTCCAAAGTTTGGAATAACTTCTACCTGTGCTTGCATTACCCAGTTTCTAGATCAAAATATCCCCCTGTGCAGAGGGCCAACACAAGGTAGGCCTATGAAGTACATAAATCCCAATTAAGCCCTAATTTGATGTCTCATATGCTGCATTGGCCTTATGGTAGCCATCTTAGAGGCTTTCAACATGTCTAAGGACTTGTCTATACTTACAGCACTGCAGCAGCGCAACTCTGCCGGTGCAGTTGCGACTCTGAAGCACTTAGCGAAGCTTCTTCCATCGGCATACATACTCCACCTGCCTAAGAGGTGGTAGCTATGTTGACAGGAGAAGCCCTGCAGCAGAAATAGCACTGTCTACACCAGGAGTTAGGTCAGCATAACTGCGTTGCTCCGGGGTGTGGATATTTCACACCTCCAAGTGACATAGTTATACTAACATCAGTTTGCAGTTAAGGGATAAGTTCTGGTACCTCTGGCTCTCAATATGCACAAAATTTGCATCTCTGTAGTCAGACACTTGCATATGAATACGGAGCAGTCAAAACCCTCTGTGTAAATCAGAGGTTGATGTTTCGCCCTATAATTTTAAGAAATAATGGTAATACACTAGTCAGAGTGGATAAAAGTGCTAC
Source organism: Trachemys scripta elegans (assembly GCF_013100865.1). Taxonomy (NCBI): domain Eukaryota; kingdom Metazoa; phylum Chordata; order Testudines; family Emydidae; genus Trachemys; species Trachemys scripta. The sequence continues at coordinate 182,631,805 of NC_048298.1, forward strand.
TTTTAAATGCAGTTTCCTCAGTCAATATATATAAAGATTTTGGTTTCTTCTTATTGCTCTACTTAAGTCAGTAATGTCATGGAAACCTGTGCTTTCACATCAGTGCAACAAGTTATGGGTGCTGAGCTGTTAACCTCATTAAGGACTGTGTTTTGGCACTATCCTAGCAATCAAGAGGTGCTGAGTGAGCAACCTCAGTCACAGGAGACTTTCAGCTGGGCATACTAAGCTGAGTTAATGGCTTCACAGAGGTTTGCACCTTGACAGTAGAGCAGCTTGCTAAAGTTACTGAGCTAGTCATGCCAGAGAGACTTGTGGACTGATGACAAGACATGAAGCTAGAGTTGCAAAACTAAAGATCTCACAAAGGTCTGAGTCTGGGCCTCATCCCAGCAAGCTAGAGGTGCTCAGCCAGAAACTATAACAAAGGCTTGGTGTCTGACATGAACCAAGCATGATACAGATTCTTGGCAGAAAAAACCTCTAGGAGACCTATACCTTGAATATATTCCAGCAAAATAGAGGTATTTGGCCAGTTGTGTTCAAAGGACACAGATACAGAAGTTAGATAAAAACATAAAATATTTTTTGCAGAGAGGATCGCAATGCAACACTACTTTATTTCTCAGAATTCAGATGGATAACACACGAGAACCCCAAAACAGAAAGAGATAAAAAAGGCTGCTCCCTAAAGCAAAGATGCCTAGCTCAATGTCCTTGCTCTGAGTTGGCTTTCTGCAGATTGACTGGCCCAGATCACACACTTTCCTACAGAGTCTCCTAGCCTGCAAGCAGGACCAGGAAACCCGTTACAAACTTAAAATGATAGCTTGAAATTTTAAGATAGATTTCAATACACCACATCAGTCCCCTCAGAAGGCATATGTCTTGATATCAACCCTATAAACGAAAGGTGCTGGACCAGAAATGCAAGAGAAGCCTGTGCTCTGAAGTCAGCTCAGCCAGGGAGTAATACTGAACCAATAAACTTAAAAGCTCATAACATTGACATCAGCCAGCAAGATGAAGGGGCTGAGCCATAACCTCACAAAGACTGTTCCTGTGCCTTGGCCCAGCAGTTTCTGCACCAGCAAGCTCTCAGATTACATTTCATTGACATCAGACCATCAAGCTAGAGATGCTAAACCAAAGGTTTTACAGTAACATGAGATAGAGCATTTCTAAATATCTTTTTTTAAAGTGCTCTAGCTCAACCAGATGTTATGGGCTTGATGCAGGAACCACTGTGTGAAATTCTATAGCCTTTGTTTTGCAGGAGGTCAGACTAGATCATAAAAAGGTCCCTTGTGGCTAAAACTGTCTAGAGGACAATTCCATTTTGTGGCAGCATTCGAGACTTCAAAATTTGGTATTGCTCTGTACTGGAATGCAATTGAAACCTTTCACACATTTTTGCAAAAATGGAATTGTACCAAAATGTCCAGTTTTGAGCTTTTAAAAATTTAGGAAGAGAGAGGCATGTGGATATGCATCCTGGTGGTTAGGTGCTGATTGGGATTTTGGAGATCCAGGTTCAAGTTTTTGCTCTGCCAGAGTCATTCTAGCATGCAGTGTAGTTGTAGCCTTGTCTGTCCCAGGAAAGCTTATCTCTCCTGCCAACAGAGGTTGGTCCAAGAAAAGATATTACCTCACCCACCTTGATTCATTCTAGAACATGCTGAAGATCTCTGCTCTGAACCACATCCCAGGCAAGTGCCCTGACCACCAGTCTATACAGAGAGCATCTCTCTCAAAACAGATATGCCTCGACAAAATAAAGGTTGATTAAAAAAAACCACCTCTACTTCTGGCCTTAAAACCTATGAATCCTTACAAGCCATAGATGCAGACCCAGTCATCTCCTAGAGGTGTGGTACAGCTCAAACCTAGCAAGCTAATTGGAAGTGCTAAACCATTCCTCAATTACACCCCACTGAGAAGTGTTGGTCAATTACATCAAATGAAACTTGTCCCTGGGTATCTGCCCATCAAGGTAAAGAAGCTGAATCATATCTTAATTTACATGCCTTTGCTTCAATCCTGCTTACTAAAGCTGCTGTGGAGCTAGCGACCTCAGAGAGACCTCATCTTTGACGTCAGCAATGTAGCTGTAGCTGCCAAGCCTGTGCCTTGGCACCATCCCAGTTAGAAATGGTGAGCCAATAACCCTTGTACAAAAGACTGCTTGCATTATATCCTCCCAGCAAACTAGAGGTGCTGAGCCAGAGACACTGATGCCTGAGCCTTCATCATATCCCAGCAGTCTAGAAGTGCAGAGACCATAGCTCCAGAGATCCAGATACACCTCTACCCCAATATAACACGAATTCGGATATAACGCGGTAAAGCAGTGCTCGGGGGGGCGGGGCTGTGCACTCTGGCGGATCCAAGCAAGTTCAATATAACGCGGTTTCACCTATAACGCGGTAAGATTTTTTGGCTCCCAAGGACAGCATTCTATCGGGGTAGAGGTGAACCTTGACATCAGCCCATCAGTAAGGGGGAACACAGGGAAACACAGCTCCCCTTCTAAAAAACAGAGGGAAAGTCCCCTGCTCTTTTTGCAGGGCTGGAGAAACTCAGCAATGGTTGTAAATAGGATTACTGACGGGAATGGCATTATTAAACCATGAACACCATTAGTTTTCTGGTTATAGAGGAATTCTTACATTAATTTGAAACAACAATCACTTCAAGTATGACATCTGTATATTTTGAAATATCAAACTGTTATCTAAAGCTTCAGAATTATTCTTCAATAATGAGATTTTCTTCAAGAACCAGAAAAGTATTCTGGAAGGTGCCTGTGTCCCTAAAAAACACTACAACTGTTCAATATGAAACTTACCTGTTATTGTAAATTGGATCCAAGCACTTTTACATTTCTCAGTTTGGCCTCTCCATTTTCAGACGCCAACAACCGCCACTGCTTCTCTGGCTCTGCTTTGAGCCTATTGTAGAGCCCGTCTGTTATCCCAGGCCCTGTAAATCCTGGTTATCATCCTGGTTCTTTTCCTGTCTGTTCCTGATTCAGCATTAGGGTGACCAGATGTCCCTATTTTATAGGGTCAGTCCCGATATTTGGGGCTTTTTCTTCTATAGGTGCCTATTACCCCCCACCCACTGTCCCAATTTTTCACACTTGCTGCCTGGTCACCCTACTCAGCATCTTGGCACCAATTCTGTGGCATGTTATATCACAGCACCTCCTTATATTGGGCCTGATCCAAAACCCATAGAAGTCAATGGGAGTCTTTGTATTCACTTCAATAAGCTTTGTCCTAAAGCAATTGATCCTGAGCTTTGTCCTAAAGCAATTGATCCAATTAGTTTGCAGTCAACCTTCTACCTACTGGCATCATTTTCCTAACATGTCAGCTGAAACGGTGTGCCGGTATGAATAAATGATGTTGCCATTTTTATTCACCTTTTGACATGCGAAAATTTAGTGCAAGTGCTATTTTCCGCATTTTTTAGTAAATACTCCCCTTTTTCACTAGACATATTCATTTAATCTAATACATTTCCTCTTCCCTTCCCACCCCATCTGATGCCAGTTCACTGCTATATGACAAGTTCTTGCAGTTCCATCTGATATCCTACCTTTTTCTTCACAAATCCAATACTCACCCTATTCCACCAGACTCCAACTCAGGGCCTAACAGTGGCGGAGTAGTCTGCCACTGGGTCAGCAGGGATCCCAACCCCAACATGCTGACTGTGCCTCAGGCAGAGCTGTAGCCAGACTAAGGTCAGCTATCCCTGGGCCACATCCTCCCCTAACTTCAGGGTGTACCTAGGTCAGTGAGGCGTCCTCTGGCTCTTCTGGATTACATTTGAACAGCTGCTCGCGGCCACTGGAAGCTGCGGGCTGCCGTGCAAATGTAAACAAATGGTCTGGCAGCCCGCCAGTGGATTACCCTGATGGGCTGCGTGCAGCCTGCGGACCGCAGGTTGCCCATCACTGGTTTAGATAATACTTAGTCCTGCCATGAGTGCAGGGGACTGGACTAGATGATCTCTCGAGATCCCTTCCTGTCCTATGATTCTATCTTAGGTACTTATATGGCCTCTATCACTGTGACATCTGTGCACCTCACAATCTTTTAATGTGGGTATTGTCCCCATATCCCTGGGAGGCTGAGAAATACTATTGTCCTATATTACAAATGATGAACAGAAACATATGGGGGGGGGGAAAGCAATTTGCCTAAGGTTACACAGGAAGTCTGTGGCACAGCAGGGAATTTAATCTGGGTCATCCAAGTCCCAGGCTAACACCCTAATTACTTTTTCATCCACGTCCCATACAGTAAATGTAATATACTCATTGGAAAGATGAAGGGATAGTCAGTCCTGCTAACACTTGAACCTATGTTTCCAGAAAACTGATTTATTTCAAATCAGATGCTTATACCACTGAAGCATTCCCAATAGCTACATAGTATTTGCACAAAGACTTTTCCACTGAAATGTATTGATCTTTAAAATATGCTGCTACATCTGCCTCTATATGGACATAATGATTAGCACCTATATAATATTTTCCATCCATACAACTCTCAGTTCTATACAAAGGTAGGTAAAGTAAGCTGGTTGAAACATTAGAGCTGGTTGAAACATTTTTCACTAAGTATTCTTTTTGTTGAACTATTCATTTTGAAGCCAAAATGTGTCATGGAGCTGTATCAATTTTGACTAAAGTTTTATCTGTCCATTACAGAGGTTTTTGTTTTTGTTTAGTTTTGGGGGGTTTTCTGCGGCAGAGGGAGGGTTGTTTTTGTTTTGGAAGAGGCAGGGGATGTACTTCCCTTTGGAGCCTCTGGTACTGACTACAGTCAGAGAGATGATACCAGACTAGATAGACCACTTGTCAGAGCCTAAGGCCTGGTCTACACTACGGGTTTAGGTCGACTTTAGCAGCGTTAAACCGAATTAAGCCTGGACACGTCCACACAACGAGGCCCTTTCTTTCGACTTAAAGGGCCCTTTAAACCGGTTTCTTTACACCACCTCCGACGAGGGGATTAGCGATAAAACCGGCCTTTGCGGGTCGGAATTGGGGTAGTGTGGACGGAATTCGATGTTATTGGCCTCCGGGAGCTATCCCACAGTGCTTCATTGTGACCGCTCTGGACAGCGCTCTCAACTCAGATGCACTGACCAGGTAGACAGGAAAAGACCCGCGAAGGTTTGAATTTCATTTCCTGTTTGCCCAGCGTGGAGAGCACAGGTGACCACGCAGAGCTCATCAGCACAGGTAACCGTCATGGAGTCCTCCCAGGATCGCAAAAGAGCTCCAGCATGGACCGAATGGGAGGTACGAGATCTGCTCGCCATATGGGGAGATGAAGCAGTGATAGCTGAACTCCGTAGCAGTAAAAGAAATGGGGGGGTGGTTTACTTGTGTTTGTGCCGCATGTTAACCGGGAAACCGCAGCCCCCTCCTTTTACATTGAAACCCCATTTTAAATGGACAACCCAATTCATCCTTGATATGGGAAATGCGCTGCTGTTTGCAACCTTTCCCGCATGTTAAGAAGGTTAAAAAAGCCAAAACACTGTGGCCTACGATGGCTGCCTGCAAGCCGAAATATGCGACCTTGTAATGAAAGAGTGTACCCATTGTTCCCTAAAATGTGTCTTTTTTAACCACCTCTCCCTTCTCCTCCACCAGCTGCAAATGTTTCTCCTTCGCAGAGGCTCGTGAACATTAGAAAGAGAAAACGTAAGACGAGGGACGAGATGTTCACGGAGCTGCAGATGTCCGCCCAGGCTGATAGAGCACAGCAGAATGCGTGGAGGCAGTCAATGTCGGAGATGAGAAAAGCCCAATATGAACGAGAGGAGAGGTGGCGGGCTGAATCGCGGGAAGAACAGAGCAAGTGGCGGGCTGAAGACGATAGGTGGCGTCAGCTTGCAGACAGACGGCAAGAGGCAATGCTCCGTCTGCTGGAGCATCAAAGTGATATGCTCGAGCGTATGGTTGAGTTGCAGGAAAGGCAGCAGGAGCAGAGACCGCCGCTACAGCCCCTGTGTAACCAACAGCCCTCCTCCCCAAGTTCCATAGCCTCCTCACCAAGACGCCCAAGAACACGGTGGGGGGGCCTCCGTCCACCCAGTCACTCCACCCCAGATGATCGCCCAAGCATCAGAAGGCTGGCCTTCAATAAGAGTTAAAGTTTTAAAATGCAGTGTGTCCTTTTCCATCCCTCCTCCCCCACCCATCCCAGGCTACCTTGGCAATTATCCCCCTACCTCTGTAAGGAACTAATAAAGAATGCATGAATGTGAAAAAACAATGACTTTATTGCCTCTGCAAGCGGGAGGGGAGGGGAGGGTGGGGTGGGGTGGTTGGTTTACAGGGAAGTAGAGTGAACCGGGTCGGGGGGGGGGGTTGGAGGGTTCATCAAGGAGAAACAAACAGAAGTTTCACACAGTAGCCTGGCCAGTCACAAAACTCGTTTGCAAAGCTTCTCTGATGCGCACCGCGCCCTGCTGTGCTCCTCTAACCGCCCTGGTGTCTGGCTGCGCGTAATCAGCGGCCAGGCGAGTTGCCTCAACCTCCCACCCCGCCATAAAGGTCTCCCCCTTACTCTCACAGATATTGTGGAGCGCACAGCAAGCAGCAATAACAATGGGGATATTCTTTTCGCTGAGGTCTGAGCGAGTCAGTAAGCGCGCTTTTAAACGTCCAAATGCACATTCCACCACCATTCGGCACTTGCTCAGCCTGTAGTTGAACAGGTCCTGACTACTGTCCAGGCTGCCTGTGTATGGCTTCATGAGCCATGGCATTAAGGGGTAGGCTGGGTCCCCAAGGATCACGATAGGCATTTCAACCTCCCCAATGGTCACTTTCTGGTCCGGGAAGAAAGTCCCTTCCTCCAGCTTTCGAAACAGAGCAGAGTTCCTGAAGACGCGAGCATCATGTACCTTTCCCGGCCATCCCACGTTGATGTTGGTGAAACGTCCCTTGTGATCCACCAGGGCTTGCAGCAGCATTGAAAAGTACCCCTTGCGGTTTACGTAGTCGGTGGCTTGGTGCTCCGGTGACAAGATAGGGATATGGGTTCCGTCTATGGCCCCGCCACAGTTTGGGAATCCCATTTCAGCAAAACCATCCACTATTGACTGCACGTTGCCCAGAGTCACTACCCTTGCTATCACCAGGTCTTTCATTGCCCTGGCAAATTGGATCACAGCAGCCCCCACCGTAGATTTGCCCACTCCAAATTGATTCCCGACTGACCGGTAGCTGTCTGGCATTGCAAGCTTCCACAGGGCTATCGCCACTCGCTTCTCAACTGTGAGGGCTGCTCTCATCTTGGTATCCTGGCGTTTCAGGGCAGGGGAAAGCAAGTCACAAAGTTCCATGAAAGTGCCCTTACGCATGCGAAAGTTTCGCAGCCACTGGGAATCGTCCCATACCTGCAGCACGATGCGATCCCACCAGTCTGTGCTTGTTTCCCGGGCCCAGAATCGGCGTTCCACGGTATCAACCTGCCCCAGTGACACCATGATTTCCACATTGCTGGGGCCTGTGCCTTGTGAGAGGTCTATGTCCATGTCAATTTCCTCATCACTCTCGTCGCCGCGCTGCAATCGCCTCCTCGCCTGGTCCGGGTTTCGCCTTGGCATGTTCTGGCTCTGCATATACTCCAGGACAATGCGCGTGGTGTTCATAGTGCTCATAATTGCCGCGGTGATCTGAGCGGGCTCCATGATCCCAGTGCTAGCTATGGCGCCTGGTCAGAAAAAAGGCGCGAAAGTAGTATCTGATGGACCAGGAGAAGGAGGGCGGGAGGGAGGGAGGGAAGGAGGGAGGGCCGAGTGACGACATGGCGTACAGGTACAGGAACAGGGAGAAACACAAACAACTGTCACACAGAATGGTCCCCCCAAAGATTAAACTGGAAACCCTGGGCTTAGCAGGCCGTTGATTTCACGGAGGAAGGGGAAGCAAATGAACACAGAACAAATCTATTTTTTACGTCTTAAGGTGGCAGCCGACGCTGCAGCATGAGTGACAGCCATACCAGTACAATGATGATGGGTACCAATCATAATATACCATCATCTGCCAAAAGGCAAGGGGCTGCTGCTGTGTAGCAATGCAGCCCCACGTCTGCCAGCCCCACGTCCGCCAGCACCCAGCATCGCCCTCGGCCTCTTCTGGGTGCTTAGCAGACAATATTGGGCAATTGGCAGAAAATAGTATATTATGACTGGTAACCGTCATCATCGAAACAGTAGCATGTCTGCCCAGGTGGCCATGATTGACAGCCATACCAGTACGACGATGACGGATACCAGTCATAATATACCATCGCCTGGAAGGGGCTGGTGCAATGCAGCACTACGGCTGCCAGCCCCACGGCTATCACTCATGCTACACCGTCTACCGCCAAAAGGCAGTTAGCAGCTGCTGCTGTGTAGCAATGCAGTCCCACGTCTGCCGGCACCCAGAGGACATATGGTGACGGTGAGCTCAGCTGAGCTGAGCGGGCTCCATGCTTGCCGTGGTATGTTGTCTGCACAGATAACCCAGGTAAAAAGGCGCGAATCTATTGTCTGCCGTTGCTGTGACGAGGGGGGAGGGGCCTGACGACATGTACCCAGAACCGCCAGCGACACTGTTTTGCATCATCCGGGCATTGGGATCTCAACCCAGAATTCAAAGAAAAGGCGCGAACCGTTTCTCGGCTCGAGCTGTGGCGCAAACGTAGTATCTGACGGCCTAGGGGAAGGAGGGAGGGGGGCCGAGTGACGACATGGCGTACAGGCACAGGGAATTAAAATAAAGAACGGTGGCTGTGCATCAGGGAGAGACACAAACAACTGTCACAGACTGGTCCCCCCCAAAGATTAAACTGAAAACCCTGGGTTTAGCAGGCCGTTGATTTGACGGAGGGAGGGGGAAGCAAATGAATACAGAGAAAATCTATTTTTTTACATCTTAAGACGACGGTGCAGCGTGACTGATAGCCCTCGGCATCTTTCTGGGTGCTTGGCAGCAAATACGGGGCGGTGTATGACGATGGTCTTCAGGCCTATTGCACGAGCTGCTGCTCAGGGAAGACTCTGCTAACGTGCGATGACCCGACTTGTAATAGGCCGGCTAACAGTCATAATACACCATTTACTGCCAAAAGGCAAGCCCCACGGCTGCCAGCACCCAGATCGCCGATGAAGGCTACCAGTCTACTGCACCGTCTACCGCCAAAAGGCAGTTAGCAGCTGCTGCTGTGTAGCAATGCAGTCCCACGTCTGCCGGCACCAAGAGGACATATGGTGACGGTGAGCTCAGCTGTGCTGAGCGGGCTCCATGTTGTCTGCACAGGTAACCCAGGTAACCGAGATAAAAAGGCGCGAATCTATTGTCTGCCGTTGCTGTGACGGGGGAGGGAGGGGCCTGACGACATGTACACAGAACCGCCCGCGACACTGTTTTGCATCATCCGGGCATTGGGATCTCAACCCAGAATTCCAAGGGGCGGCGGAGACTGCGGGAACTGTGGGATAGCTGTGGGATAGCTACCCATAGTGCAATGCTCCGGAAGTCGACGCTAGCCTCGTACTGTGGACGCGGTCTGCCGACTAGAGCACCTAGAGCATTTTATTGTGTGGACATACACAATCGGCTGTATACAACCGATTTCAATAAAACCGGCTTCTATAAATTCGAACTAATTTCGTAGTGTAGACATACCCTGAGTTGCTATGATGTAAATAACAGGATGCTGCATGTTATGGACGAATTTCAATTCTCTCCACATTCAGTAAATATTTTGCACCAACTAGGTTTTTTATTGTAAAGAAAACAGCCTCAGAGAAAGGAGGAAAGAGACATGGAATATTACTTTGTGCAGCTGCATTATATGACCTACAAGTTATTTGCTGTAGTGGAAGTGGGCAAGGCTAAGGTAAAGCTGTTATTCTAGTGAATGGCTATAGTTGTCCATTTTAAGTATTTTGCTAAAGTTTTGGACTCAATTAATTGGATATTTTTTCTTTGGTTCATCCAAGTCTTGCCCACCATAATCCATCATGTCTTTAACATTCAATTAAAATATGATTGTTTATGGGGTTTGGTTTGTTTGATTTTGTATGGCAACAGTTCCGATGTGTTACATAGTTTTTGAATCTAGAAAACTGGCAGCACTGTGTCGGACTTGCCCACTTTAACAGGTACCACCATAATCAGCATTTCCCAATTCTAAATGGTAATTTGAATTATTGCAGGAACCAGCCATAGAAGACATAAAGGTCCAACTCTGTTTCTCAATTCCTGTAGCCCTAAGCCAGTAGCAGAAAAAACTCAAGCTGAAACTAGTTCTTGCTCTGTGTAGTGTAAATAGACTGGAAGGTCTAAAACTATCTATAAAGTATAATTTATGTTTTCACAGCCTCTTATCTTTCTAATTCCCTAAGGTAACAAAATAATTTCAGATAATTATTTCAGAGATTATCGTCTAATTCATGCCCTGAATCTACATGACAGGCCTTATTTATTTAGGCAGCATGGATGACTATTTTTTTCTTCCCATCTCATTTTCAGTTCAGTCCTTCAAAGAAGAATTGCACCAGTAAATCCACGATTATTTGTGGAACTCGAGAGGTAGTGAACAAACAAAGGTGACTCAAACTCTTGCATTAAATAAATATTTAAAATGCTTATAATATTTAGTAAGACTCATCTTCAGCTCTATGCAAGCTACAAACTGCAAAAATAAATTAACACATTTTCAAGGGTTTCATAATGTTTTTAAAAAATCTACTTATTCCCCCCACATTTTTTTCTGTATCAGAGGTCATTCTGAACACCTTTTGAACCTTCCCCCCACATGACTTGGCTTTTTCCTTCTTAAAAGTGTTCTTTCTCAAAAGAAATTTGGATTTGGATTTTAATCTAATTTTTAAAAAAATCATGTTGCAGCAGCCAGACTGACTCTGCATTGTAGTTTATTGGGTGGTCTGCCTTGCAAAAAGCTTTTAAAGTGATGTATTTACAAAATATAGTGAATAATTGCATTTATTTTTACAACTTTCTAATTATTTATGCGATAGCTGTTTTGGATGACCCAATAAATGTTTAGAGTTTTGAAGTGTGTAACAAGCACTTGTCTTTACTCTTCCACAATTCTTTTAGTGTAATAATTCCTCCCTTTGGTATAGAAACCATATTCCATTTTCTGTTTTGCTTCATATCTAAACCATAAAAATACCTAGAAAAGAATAACTATACACTGTTAGGAAGTGCCAGTATCATAGACAGTGGCCTATGGATATCATTCACTTGTCTAAATTAACAGTCCCAAAATATTAAAAAGATATATGGCAGTTAAGTGTAATGTCATTAATTAATCTGTCCTCCTGTAGTTTGAAAAAGTTTATCTTGTCAGTTACATCAGAGTCTTCTTCTAAAACAAGGACACTCAGAAGTTAGAGTCACAGTAAAACAAAATAATGAGGAAAATGCAAAAAAATGCATGGACATTGAACATAAAAGTCAACATCTCCTAAAAAACCTCAAACTTGATGCCTAAAGCTTGAGGAAAATGGAGCCAGAATGTATGTTGGTCTGATTCAGCCACCAGTCACCAAGACAATGGCAACGTTAGTGCTATATTGGATTTTAAAATTCTGGTTCAATTACATTATTAATTACATACTGTTGATGGCTGAAATATAAACCCAATGCTTTCCACCCCACCACTGCAACTCATTTCTACCCTATCTGTAAACCCAATCTGAGCCCAGGCAAAATGTGAAACTGATTACATTTAACTTTTTTTTACTTGTCCCATATTTCTTACCTTTTCAAGGTAACTTTAATTGAAAGGATGAGGCTTAGAGCACCCCCCAAATCTTTATGATATGAAAAATCAATCATTATTCAGATTATTTAAATTGACAGGCATTTTAACACTAAATTGTTTCTCATTGTTTAGGTTGTTTAGTTAATTTTTTCCCCTATCACTTAGCTAAGTGAATGAAATTAGAATTTAGACTGTTGTATTTCACTTTCACTTACAGGATTCAATCCAAAACCTACTGAATTCAAGTGGAAAGGCTCCATTGACGTCTTGAATCAGGCCCGTAGTCAGTTTCACTTTCAGATTCTCATGCACTAGGATATGGACTCTCTACCTGAGGGTTGCAGTTTGAGTACACTATAAGATATCCACCATGTGCGACTAGTCAGTCAAATGTTGTTCTCATCTAGAGATGGATTTCTGTCACAACCGGTGAACTTTTTAGTTTTTAAGAAACATTATTCATTGGTACTTCAAGATTCTGCCAAACATGAGAACATCTGGAGGAAAAACAAATACTCATGAAAAATTATAGATCCAGCATTAATCATAACAATCAGGGCTGACTTTAGTGCTTATAAAATGTAACACAGGTTATAACTGAGATATATCAAGATATATCAATTGTATTATTTAATAGCAAGTGGGGGGTTGTTTTCTTTTTGAAAATTATCAAACTAATGAATAGTCACAACTGAAGAATATCCATTTGCCAACAGTTTCCATACATTGTTGTAGAATCATAGGACTGGAAGATACCTCGAGAGGTCATCTAGTCCAGTCCCCTGCACTCAACGCAGGACTAAGTTTTATCTAGACCAGGGATGGGCAAACTTTTTGGCCTAAGGGCCACATCAGGGTTGCGAAACTGTATGGACGATGGGGTAGGGAAGACTGTGCCTCCCCAAACAGCCTGGCCCCCCACCCCCTGACTGCCCCCGACCCATCCAACCACCCCTGCTCCTTGTTTCCTGACTGCTCCCTCCTGGGACCCCCTGCCCCTAACCGCTCCCCTGGGATCCCACCCCCTATCCAACCCCCCCGCTACCTGTCCCCTGACTGCCTCCTCCTGGGACCCCCTGCCCCTAACCGCGCCCCCCCAGAACCCCACCCCTATCCAACCCTCCCTGTCCCTTGACTGTCCCAACCCCTATCCACACTCCCGCCCCCTGGGACTCCCACGCCTATTCAACCCCCCCCATTCCCCATCCCCTGACCACCTGCCCCTGAACCTCCACCCCATCCAACTGCCCCCTGCTCCGTGCCCCCTGACTGCCCCCTGGAACTCCCCTGCCCCTTATCCAACCCCCCGCTCCCTGCCCCCTTACCATGCCGCTCAGAGCCATGCTGCCCACGTTGCGGCATAACTGGAGGGAGGACAGCGGGGGAGGAGCCGGGGGTTAACCTCCCCGGTCGGGAGCTCAAGGGCCAAGCAGGACAGTCCCGTGGGCCGGATGTGGCCTGCGGGCCGTAGTTTGCCCACCTCTGACCTAGATCATCCGTAACAGGCGTTTGTCTAATCTGCTCTTAAAAATCTCCAATGATGGAGATGCCACAACCTTCCTAGGCAATTTATTGCAGTGCTTAACCACCCTGACAGAGCCGGATTAACTTTTTGTGGGCCTGGTGCCAAACATATTTGTGGGCCCACCCTGGGGAATGAAGGGGCTAGGGGCAAGACCACAGCGGGCAGGGTGGATTTGATTTAAATCATGATTTAAATCACTAGTCAGGAAGACTCGATTTAATCATGGTTTTCTACATAAAAGTGCTTTCTTTTTGGTTGTTATAAACTTAATACATATTCTTCACAACTCAGAGATAGCTGTAGGTTTCATTTTTAGAAGGTACACACTATACATTTGTAAACAGTGATTTATTTTTAAAACTTTTCAGATGAGTTTAACAACTATATGAGAAAATGAATGATTGTTTGGTTATTTCATTTACCAAAGATAATTGAAGCAGATATTTATGAAGTCTTTGGAAGGTGAACTATCTCCAATTCAAAAGGTTAATCATTAATATTTGGAGGATTTTCTTTCTAGGCTGTATTATGAGGAGAACATCACCAGACAGACATTTAAATTGTTTTATTTAACTAAAACAACAACATCAAGTATTCTGAATTTTTTTCTTCAACAGCAAACATAATATTTTAACAAAAAAGCTTCTCACATTTATCTCCAGACTTCTTCTCCTTGTCCAGATCTATTCTGCTCCCAACAATCTTCTATTCATTGAACTTTTTGAAACTTTTCACTTTTAAAGAGAGGTAAGGGATTGACTCTGTATACACAAATTTTCAGAGGGACAATCGAGGTCTGTTATTTCTCACCTCTATACATTATTTATTTATTTAAAAACAATTTTGCTGTTAACAAGCATGTTAACTCTGGAGACACAAATCCACAGTTTGAGAACTGCAAAACTAAGCATCTCTGATGGTATCTTCTAGACTGAGCACTGAGTCCCATTGGGTAGATAGAAAGTTTAACTTAAATAATCTATACAGAAGCCTGTGGAACCCCATAAGATTGGGTCCCTAATCCATGAACTATTAGAACTCATTTACAAAACTTTTCTTAAACATTACATGAATATATTGTCTCATACTATAGAATTAGAATATATAATCCCTATTCCATGATGAGATATAATGTATCTTAATTAAAACGATCTTTAGAAAGGTTTTCTCCTCAAAAATCCAATTTCAATTAAAAAAATCCAATTTTTTTTTTAAGTAATTGATTTTTATCCACCCTGACAGCGGTGCATGGTGGGTGGGAAGGATTGGTCCCCAGCTGGATGGAGGCAGGGGCCAGAGGCAAGAGAACAGCAGGGCATAGGGTGGAGCAAGGCAGGGGCCAGGGGCAAGATGAGCACAGTGGGATATGGGGGGAAGATTAGTCCCTGCTGATTGGAGCAAGGCAGGGGCCCGGGGCAAAAGCACAGTGGGGCGGGAGCTAGGGTTGGTCCTTGGAGCAAGGGAGGGGCCGGGGGTAAACTGCAAGCACAGCAGGGCTGGGGAGGGAGTAAACAGGATCCCTCCCACCCCTGCCCACATAGAGCAGGTATCTACCTTCTCCCTGTTTCTAGCTTATTCTCTTCATCTCTCTCTGCACCGAGCAGAGGGTGGGGATGCACTGAGCACAAGGCTGGGGGTGCAGCGTCTGGGAAGGAGTTAGGGTGCAGGATCAGGCTAGGGATTGGAGTGCAGCATCTGGCCAGGAGCTAGGGTGAGGGAGGGGGCTCAGGGTTGGGGCAGGAGGTTGTGGTGTGGAACGCTTATCTGGAGCAGCTCCCATTTGGTGTGAGGGGTGCAGATGGGAATGTGGGGTGGGGGTGCAGGAACTCCCGTTTGGTGTTCAGTGTGGGGGTGGGGATTTGGGGGGGTGTAGGAGTCAGGGCATGGGATGTGGGGGGGCTGGGTATGTGTGGGGGTGCAGGAGTCAGGGCAGGCGGCTGGAGGGGTGTGTGGGGGTGCAGGAGGCTGGAGGTGTGTGAAGGGGTGAAGGAGTCAGGGCAGGGGGTTGGGGGTGTGGGCTGGGGTCATGGGGTGCTCCCAGCCCCCTGCCCTGAGCGGCTCACGGCAGGGGGCTGGAGGGGGTATGTCCTGATTCCACCCCCTTCCCCAAGGCCACACCCCCACCTCTTCTCTGGCTCCACCACAAGTGGCGAGCGCGCTGCGGCTCCGCTCCTCCCCCTCCCTCGCACCGGCAAACAGCTGATCGGCGGCAGGGAGAGGAAGGGAGAGGGGGAGGGGGATGGGCAGGAACGCAGCACGCTGGGGGAAGAGGTGAGGGAGGAGCTTGGCTGCCCGTGGAGCAAGCCTGCCCTGCTGCAGCAGGAGCCCCAGGAGCTGGCAGCACTAAGCTTATGCCCTCGCAGGAGGGGGGGGGGCGGAGAAGAGCGGGCCAGGCCGGGGCCCCTTTGGAGCGTGGGGCTGGCGCCATGGCAAATCTGGTATTGCTGACAGTTAGGAAGTTTTTCCTAATGTCCAACCTAAACCTCCCTTGCTGCAATTTAAGCCCATTTCTTCTTGTCCTATCCTCAGAGGTTAAGAAAAACAATTTTTCTCCCTCCTCTTTGTAACAATCTTTTATGTACTTGACAACTATTATGTCCCCTCAGTCTTCTCTTTTCCAGACTAAACAAACCCAATTTTTTCAATCTTCCCTCATAGGTCATGTTTTCTAGACCTTTAATCATTTTTGTTGCTCTTCTCTAGATTCTCTCCAATTTGTCCACATCCTTCCTGAAATGTGGTGCCTAGAACTGGACACGATACTCTAGTTGAGGCCTAATCAGCATGGAGCAGAGCGGAAGAATTACTTCTTGTGTCTTGTTTACAACACTCCTGCTAATACATCCCAGAATGATATTTACTTTTTTTGCAACAGTGTTACACTGTTGACTCATATTTAGCTTGTGGTCCACTATGACCCCCAGATCCCTTTCTGCAGTACTCCTTCCTAGGCAGTCATTTCCCATTTTGTATGTGTGCAACTGATTGTGGAGTACTTTGCATTTGTCCTTATTGAATTTCATCCTATTTACTTTAGACCATTTCTCCAGTTTGTCCAGATCATTTTGAATTTTAATCCTCTCCTCCAAAGCACTTGCAACCCCTTCCAGCTTGGTATCGTCCGCAAACTTTATACGTATACTCTCTATGCCATTATCTAAGTCACTGATGAAGATATTGAACAGAACTGAATCCAGAACTGATCCCTGCGGGATCCCACTCGTTATGTCCTTCCAGCATGACTGTGAACCACTGATAACTACTCTCTGGGAATGGTTTTCCAATCAGTTTTGCACCCACCTTATAGTAGCTCCATCTAGGATGCATTTCCCTAGTTTATTTATGAGGTCATGCGAGACAGTATCAAAAGCTTTACTAAAGTCAAGCTATACCACGTCTACCGCTTCCCCCATCCATAAGGCTTGTTACCCTGTCAAAGAAAGCTATCAGGTTGATTTGACATGATTTGTTTTTGACAAATCCATGCTGACTGTTACTTATCACCTTATTATCTTCTAGATGTTTGCAAATTGATTGCTTTATTATTTGCTCCATTATCTTTCTTGGTACAGAAGTTAAGCTGACTGGTCTGTAATTCCCCAGGTTGTCCTTATATCCCTTTTTATAGATTGGCACTATATTTACTCTTTTCCAGTCTTCTGGAATCTATCCAGTCTTCCATGACTTCCATGTATGAGATTAGTCTTGTTAAACATTTAGATTGCTATCTCTGTTGTAACTATGATGTAGTAGTTGGAAAGTATTAACAGTTTATGTTGTGTCAGCTTAACTTTGGCAATATTAAGAAAATTTCATTTAAAATGTCGCAATAATAATACATAGTATTCAGCCAGTACTGAATATCTTAATTCATTTTGCTACAATACTTCATTGTGATGATTATGGCCCTCAGTTTGCTATTGCCTGTTTAACCAGTGTATTTGTGTTTTGCCTTTTCACCTTATGGTGCCCTAAAGAAATAAAAAATCTTTTTAAAAAGTCTCTTTCTAATAAATAATAAATGAAATATACAGTAAATAGATATCTCAGACATAAAAAGTAAGGGATTCCTCACTCCCTTTTTGGTAACACAATATCTGATGAGCCAGGGCTAATAAATGAAAAAGTTCTTCAAGCTAGTTGACAGCCATAAACTGCTAAATAACAATTACATTTCAGACTGCAGTAGTAAAAACACTAAAATGTTCTTCTGCAATGCCATCACTTGCTAGAACTAATAACTTGTTGACCCTCACACTTTGGTGAACTCATTGTCCTTGTATTCACAAACATGCGCCTTGTGTACACAGACCCCAATGAGCCTACCACCCCCCCTTCATCAATACACAACATACTCATCAAATTCTTGCCCAAATAAAGTACTCTATGGCAATTTCCCAAGAGGCTGAGGGCTGCATCTCACTTGGATAAAATGAAGCACACTGAAAGCACCATCATCTTCATTGGGAAGCTAAAGCCTAGAATGACTACAGGTTTCCTCCATCTTGATCTTAGCATGGCAGAGGTTTATATTAATTTGGCTATTTTACTTAGCTCTGTAATGGCCTCACCCTCAGATCTCCACGCATAGCAAACTGTTAGCACACCAATTTTCTTGT
The DNA here is from genome assembly GCF_013100865.1 of Trachemys scripta elegans. Lineage (NCBI taxonomy): Eukaryota > Metazoa > Chordata > Testudines > Emydidae > Trachemys > Trachemys scripta. Next base: position 182,649,771 of record NC_048298.1, read on the forward strand.
TTTTTGCTGATTCATATATTTAGCTTCATACGTGGAATTGATTTGTGTTCAAAATAAATATACTAATACTAGTATTAAATTGAGGAGGGACTTCAACCTCATCCTTGCTCTCTTTTTTTGGTGTATTTAATGGACAAGCACAACCCTAATGGTCACATTATTTAAGCACAATTCATACTAGATCTCTTTCATTATATGGAATCCATAGTAGTGAAAATTGTGGTGCCATACTTATGATCGGCTTGCTGCAGAGGGTATGTTGAGTTGTTCTGTAAGTGTTGGAGTCAAATTGTCTTCTGAGTGATTATCATCATGGAATGTAAAGAGAGTATGTGTGTGTGTGCGTACGCATGCACATTTCAGAACAAGGACATGCAGAGTATTCTTGTAAAATTGTCCTCAGTTCTGACGTTGCCCTGGCCATAGGAAATATCTGGTTTTACAATAATGCAAAAAGTATACACAAAAACAATACAGACAGTATGAGGTTTAAATGACCCTGGAGGGAATCCATTTGCCCTATAACAGTCTGCATGGAACTTTGAAAGAGGAGCACAAGTTGCCCTAGGGAAGAGTTTGGAGGTGGCACCAGGAAGTCAATTTGTTTGCGTATGGCTTGAACGCTAGCTGCAGCACCTCTAAACAGTTTTCTTAATAAAGAGTCGGATTAGTTTTAGAAACATGAAGTCCTCTCATGTTATTACCCAGCACACACTACATAAACAACACCTTTAGTCAAGCTGTTGAATATAGCATATTACTGCCTTAACTTAGCATACATAGTCACAAGAATTGGGCCCATTTATTGACATCCACCAGTGTTCATGAGCAAAATTCACTCTGTTGCTAGAGTGCATGTGTGCAAAGTTTGTGGCTGTCAAAGACCATTCTATGAACTTAATAACAAATGTTACATAACTGCATGAAGCCAAATTATTCCCTCAGCTACGCAGAATTCGGCCATAACTCTTTTTCTAATGTATACAACATTGTTACAGTCAGTACCTATAACTCTTTTGCAAATAGTGCTGTTTAGTTTTCAGAATTGATTTCTCTGTTACTCTGTTGATTTGATTTTGTCCTTTTATTTGACTGGGACATTGACAGAAGATTTTCTTTGCTAAGCATATGATTTTGGGCTTCCTATTTCTAAACTCTTTCCAAGGGAAATATTCTAAAAGGTATATTTTGATTTGCTTTTTAATTTTAAGACCTTCGCCAATTATAGACTTTTGTAACTAAAAATGTGTTTCAGACTAAATCTTTGGCTTTCATTGGCTGACACAACATACAAATTACTGTTTTCGGGGAAATAACAGTTAAAGTTTTATAATTGTATTGGCATATTTTTTCCTCTTTAAAGACAAGAGGCAGGCGTTTCAAGACATGTTAGGGTTGCAGCAACAAGAAATATAAACAAGTTCTTTTCCCATCAGTTACATAAAGGATTCATGCTGTTTTATATTTGTTACCTTCTTTATGTTAACTCTACTTATCAGTACATAGCCTTTTAAATGGATCCATTCTTCAGCTCATAACTTATTAATTGGAACTTGGAACTAGTGATAAATTGGCATAAGAGATCTGAAACACAACATTCACATGTTTTGTAACTACATATGTTTTGTGTCTGCTTTGATAGGACTACGGCATCACTCATATATGAAGTATTTCTGATAAATGTATGCTGTACTCAGTGTTTGGTTTTAATTAACTTCTTGAACTCATCTGATTGTTTATTGGATGTTTTTCTGGGAAGTATGGTTGGAGAGAAGTAGTAATATTATATAAGAAGAGCAAAATGGCATAATCTGGATCTGTAATTCAATGAATCAGCAATCAGCTATCATTCATAGCTCACACAAGGCCTATGGCCCCACATAAGCACTCAGCCACAATCCTTGTGCTAACTACATATATATGAACACAAATCCTTGCAACAGGGAGATTTAGGAACCCAAATATAAACACCAGTAGGATCCCATCCAGTCACACTGTAGAAGAGATCCCACCAAAAGCAGTTGGTCCAGGGAAAGATATTACCTGCCCTACCTTGTCTTCCCCTACCTCCCCCACCCCACCAAGTCCAACCTATACTTCATCGTGGTGGAGGGGGTGTAACAACTGAAGTAGGGGATTGCTCGTTGGAGCTATGCCATCAGCGATGAAGGCTTGTCCGAAATATTGCCTTGGGCATTATGCGAGGTGGACAGATCCAACGTGAACCCTGAAAATGATGGCTAACACCAGCGGTGAAGATGCAGGGCAGAGCTGCACCTAGCTACCCGAGGCGAAGAAAGTCGCTAAGAAAGACTTAACAGTTCAGGTCAAACAGCGTGAAGCCAGTACTGGTAGACCAGGAAAAGAGTCCCATTACTGCACCTCCATCTCATCCCAGTGGGACGAGGTATTTCCCGAGATAATCATTTGCTCTTCTTTTTCTTACCATGAATAACCTAGCACTCAGCACCAGGGTTAAAACCCCTACATTTCTTTCAGCTGTAGATGCCTTGTCAGTGCCATCTCCCCTCGGTGCAAACATGACAGGTTAGTGCCAAAGCCCCCCTGGGCACACACATCCTCTGATATTGGCAGGCACGTCTGCAGTACATTGTGACAATGCATCCAATTGTATCTGGGATCTCAGACAGTCCACCAAAATTGCAACTTGGAATGTTGCAACTCTTCACAGGCATGGTCATCAGGTCGCTGTCTCACGTGAAATGGATCATCTTGGTATAACAATCACAGGACTAACAGAAGCAAGGCTGATAGATCACGGACGTCATGAGGTGGAAGATTCTTTACTTCTGTATTCTGGTGGCCCCAGCCATTTATACAGGGTAGCACTACTATTACGAAGTGAGGCCAAGTCCTCCGTGACAACCTGGATCCCGTGTCTCCTCATTTACTTACTTCACGTCTTAAACATCGGCACGGTTACCTCACTGTCATAGTAGTCTATGCACCGACAGAGGAATCATTTCTACTATCAAATGGAACATCTAATATGCATAGTCCCTCCACATGATAATCTTGTGATCCTGGGTGACCTAAGAAGTTACTGGCACCCTGCAAACTGGGTTTGAACAGGTCATTGTTCATTATGGTTCAGGCACACCCAATGATAACTCTCACCGCTTGCTTACATTCTGTGCCTCCCAGAATCTTTCCATTCTTGGGTCATAGTTCAAGTGGTGACGCATACACCAGATGACATGGATCTCTCATGATGGTGTCACTCAGAAGGATTTGGACCACATCATTACAAGCAATAGGTGTCTCTTCACCTCCCGTAGAGTATTTTATGGAATGCATGGCAAACACAGATCCCCATCTAGTGGTCGCCCATATGGTGTTGATGCTCCATCAAGCAGGTAAGCCCCCTGCAGTCAGTGCGGTTCCAGATCCAAACATTTGTACTGATGCACCAACACTCGATGAAGTGAAGTGTGCCATCTTTAAACTGAAAAATGGACACGCAGCCAGTGTTGATGGCATCCCCTCAGAGCTACTAAAATGTGCTACTGAACCTGTAGCAGAATCACGGCTGGCCGTCTTTCGTCTGCTGTGGAGAACTGGAACCCTGCCAACCTCCTGGAAGTTATCGTGATCTCACGCTACAAGGGCAAGGGTCTGCGCAGTGAATGTAAGAGCTACAGTCTGATCACCTTGCTCTCTGTTCCAGGCAGGGCCATCCTTACCCATACGCAAAGTACGTAGCTGCGTAGGGCACCAGGAAATTTGGGGCACCACATTTCCTAGTGACCTGCACAGCTGCGTGCTGCTCCTGCCCCTGCTCCTCCTCTTCCCCAGGGCCCCCGCCCATGCTCCACCCAAGCCCCGCCTCTTCCTGCCCCTGCTCTGCCCCAGCCCTGCCTCCATTCCACCCCTTCCCAAAGCCCCCGCCCCTGCTCCACCCCACCTCTTCCTGCCCCCACCTTCCCTGCCCCAGCCCCGCCTCCTCCCGCCCATGCTCCACCCCAGCCCCACCCCCACTCCCCCAAGGACTGAAGCAGGGCCGGGCATGCACTCACCAGCGGTGGGAAGTACAGCGGCCTGGGGGTGGCTGTGTAGGGCTCCAGAATAGCTAAGGACAGCCCTGGTTCCAGGGAAGGTGTTTGTACATGTTTGATGGCACGCCTGGAGCCTTTGATACATCGGAAGCATTGTCCCCAACAGCCAGGCTTTACGAGGAACAGGTCCACATTAGCCACCATTTTTGCTCTTCACTTATTGTCGGAGATACATCGTGAGTTCAGGAAGCCCCTGCACGGAGTGTATCTTGATCTTAAGTCTGCATTTGATTCAGTAGACCATATTGCATTATGGAAGGCCTAAAAGGGCATAGGTGTCCCTACCACTTTGCTGGACTTGATTAGAGAGCTGCATAATGGAACCACTGCCCATGTTCGTCTGGGGAACCAGATGTCAGCACCTTTTAAATCAGTATCTGGTGTTAGGCAGAGTTGCATTCTGGCTCCTGCACTCTTTTGTTGGGCAATGGATTTCATAATGCAGCATTCTGTCAGGTCCAAAGGCATTGAGATAGGTGGCCTCTCGCTCACAGATCTTGACTATGCTGATGACATTATCCTTTTAGTACAGAGCCCCAACAGGTTTTGTGAGGTACTCCAGCATATGGAGGAAGAGTCAGCTAAGATTGGGCTCCAAGTTTCATGGTCAAAGATAAAACTGCAAAATCTAGGACCAGGTCCACCTGCGACTACAATCTCTTTGAACAACGAAACTGTCAAAGCAGTTTCCAGCTTTTGCTATCTAGGTTCTATACTTACCAGCTCCTCCAATTCTCACACGGAGGTTCTCCATCGGATTGGCATCGCAGCATCTGCCAGGGACCATTTACAATGGATATAGAATCAACATCATCTTAGTATGACAACCACGTTTGGGATTTATTCAAGCTGTATCCTTCCCATACTGTTGTACGGTTGTGAAACATGGACACTAAGCTGTGCAGACTGGACAAAGCTGGAGGCTTTCCACACAAAATGTCAAAGTCGTATATTGGGCATAAAGTGGAGTGATTTCATCTGTAATGAAGATTTTTATGATTGTTCGTGTCTACAGACTACTAGGGCCATTGTCCACAGGCAGCACCTTATGTTTTTCAAACATGTTGCTAGGATGCCACAAGACGTTCCAGCGAATGTCGTTCTCCGGGTGGCTTGTAACATCCAGGATAAAATTCCACCAACCGAGGGGTGGAGGCAACCCAGCCAGAGGCAGACCCCTTATTACATGGGTTCATCAAGTCTGTTCCAATGTTGGACTCTCAGGCCGTCAAGCCTTTGCGGCTGTACAGGAATGGACCAAATGGCAAATGATCGATACAGCCGACTATCTGGCTAAGCATTGAAGAAGAAGATTTTGTCTCTTCATATCCTGGGACCAACACAGCTACAACAACACTGCAAAGCCACATTAAAGTGAAAGTTCTCTCCTTCCTTAGTTAAATAAACAGTTGGAAAAAGCAGCAATTGGAAACTGTGCACTCTGAAAAGTCCAACAGAGACTATCCAGTAGAATAGCAATATGTCAAAAAATAAACAGTGGTTACTATTACCACCAAAATCTATATTATTAACAACAAATTGTATCTATATGTGCATGTTCACTCAGGGTCAGATCTTCTGCACATATAAAACAATATGAATCCACTGATTCTCTCCTATATAAACATGCATGCCTCAGCAAATGAAAATCACCACAGTCTTGTTATAATGCTTCTTCACACCCCACACTGTTCATTATTGCTCTCACTTGTTGTATGTGATGGATGTAGGGCCTAATCTGACAACCCATACTCACATTAGAAATCCTTACTAATACATCTAGTTCTGTGGATTTTCAATGAACTACTTGTGTAATGATTATGAACATAGATTCATACATTCCAAGGCCAGAAGGGACCATTGTGATTATCTAGTGTGACCTCTTGTATAACACGCACCATAGATCTCCCCCCAAAATAATTCCTATAGCATATTTTTAGAAAAATGTCCAATCTTGATTGAAAAATTATCAGTGGAAAATTTACCATGACCCTTGGTAAATTGTTTTTGTGGTTAATTGGCCACACTGTCAAAAATTTACACCTTATTTCCAGTCTAAATTTGTCCAGCCATTGGATTCTGCTAGACTGAAGAGCCCATTATTAAATATTTGTTCCCCATGTAGATAATTGTAGACTGTAATCAAGCCACCCCTTAACCTTTTCTTTCTTTTCTTAACATTAAGCTAAATAGATTGAGCTACTGTAGTCTATCACTATAAAGTCATGTTTTCCAATCCTTTAAGGATTCTCATGGCTCTTCTCTGAACCCTCTCCAATTTATTGACAGCCTTCTTGATTTCTGGGCAGCAGAACTGGCCACAGAATTTAAGCAGCAGTCACACCAGTGCCAAATACAGAGGTAAAATAATCTCTCTGCTCCTATTTATACACCACAGAATCACATTAGTCCCTTTAGTCACAACTTCACCCTGGGAGCTCATGTTCAGCTGATTGTCCACCATGACTCCCAAATCTTTTTCAGAGTCACTACTTCCCAGGATAGAATCTCCCATCCTGTAAGTATGTGTGACATTCCATTCCATATTCCTTATGAAAATATGCTTATGATATGAATATGACATAACTAAGATGTACTTTATGCAAAATGACTCATGTGAGATATCATTGGAAAGGTTATGATTTACTGAATGTGATTATCCAATTTGTATGCCTGTATCATTTCTGTATCTGAAGTTTAGAATATTGACTATATATCTGTATTTCCCACTGCTAACACTTCAGGTACAACAATGGAAAAGCCAGATGGGGCGGATGGCCCATCAGCAAGGACAATGGACTGTGAAAAGCTTGCCTTTCCTGTGGACACTCCATACTGCCACTGACTCATGGATGCTGTGAACCTACAGAGTCAGGTGGTCCAGTCACCTGATACTAAATGTTACTTGGGACTTCTTGTAACTTTCCACTGTAAGGGAAGGGGGGTCAAGTCTGGGAAACAAAGGATTCCTGTCATATGTAAATCCTATGGGGAGGAAGGCAAACAGGACTCCTCCTCTCCATGTTCTGTCTGCCCAAGAAGAAAAACTGAAGGCCGGGGGGAGTCCAGACTGAGACAGGAGTACAGTCTAAAAAGGAATATAACTGGAACTCTGAACAGCAGAAAGTTTGCAAACTGCCTGCAACAATATCTAGGGTGAGAAATACTATTTGTAACCAATTTCTTTAGCGAAACTAGCTTAGTTTGCATATTTGCTTTCATTTGCTTAGTAATCTGCTTTATTCTGTTTAAAGCAACAGAGGGTCCTGTGGCACCTTTGAGACTAACAGAAGTACTGGGAGCATAAGCTTCGTGGGTAAGAACCTCACTTCTTCAGATGCAAGTAATGGAAATCTCCAGAGGCAGGTATATATCAGTGTGGAGATAACGAGGTTAGTTCAATCAGGGAGGGTAAGGTGCTCTGCTAGCAATTGAGGTGTGAACACCAAGGGAGGAGAAACTGTTTCTGTAGTTTATTCTGTTTGTTACCCCTTCAACCACTTAAAAATCTGCCTTTTATAGTAAATAAAATTTGGTTTATTATTGAACCCAGTTTCTGTAATTTCCAACTGGGGACGAAAGGGGGGGAGGCAAGAAGTGTGCACACCTCTCTCCACATTGAGGGAGGGAGCGAATTTCATAATATATCTTTAGGTCTGAACTCCAAGGGAGGTGGACATCTGAGTGCTGGAACAAGTCCCTTAAGATGAGTCTTCCCAGAGCTGATCTGCAGTTAGGTGTGTCCCTGCCTATGTGTGTGTTAGAGGAGGTTTTAAAAGCCTGGCTCAGCAAGACAGGTTAAAGGGGGTCCATGCTGCTAGAAGAGGTAAACTCAGTGGTATCTCAGCACATTATATGCCTTCCCAAGGAGTCCAACCCATCATAGTATGGACTACATTCTTTGTTCCTAGAAATATACATTTACATTTAGTCATATTAGAATGCATATTGTTTGCTTGTACCAAATTTACCAAGTGACCCAGATCTTTCTATATTGGTGACCTGTCATCTTCATTAATTGCTGCTCCCCCATTTTTTGTTATATGCAAACTTTATCAATGACGATTTTATGTTTTCTTTCAGGTCACTGATAAAAATGTTAAAGAACTGATCCCTGCGGGACCCCACTGAAAACACACCAACTCAATGATTCTTTAGTTACATTTTGAGATCTATCGATTAGCCAGTTTTTAATCCATTTAATGTGTGCCATATTAATTTTATATCATTCTAGTTTTTTAATCAAAACTTCATAAAGTCATAAATAAGGATTTTTCAAAATCAGGCCTCTCGTCCCAGATTTTCAGACTTGGAGCATAAACATTACTCTTAAACATACATTTAGGTACCATAGTAAGTGGTCTTATCTCCCTGGCAGATTTTGAGTGCTCAGAACTTTTGAAACTCAGTTCACTGATTAAAGTGCTTAAATACAAAGAGCCCATTTCGGGGTCTCTTATTTGTCTGGTCAGAACAATGCTCACTATATAAAAAAATAATATCATAAACAGACTAGACCATTAGTTATCAAATGCATAACTTACTACACTTTATAGGAATCTGTACCATAGACACACTTTTGGGAGCTGCATTTATTTTTGAAAAACAATGCTAATTTGTCACTTACACAAAGACACAACAAAAATTGTAAGGCATTTCAGCAAAATATGAGATGCTGTTTGGTTGGCTATTCACTAGATCTGGCTGAAATATGTTCAAAGCTACACCTTTTTTTTTTTTTTTTTTTTTGCAAATAAAAAATACAGTTTAGTCAAAACAAAAATATTTTCCAGAAATAGCTATTCTGATGACAATTTAATCTGAAGTTTTCTCAGGTCAAAAGAAGAAAGACTCTGGTTTGAGTCTCTGCTTCAAATCAACCAAAGGAGGAACTTGACCCAGGGATTCCATCATCCGAGGCCAACGTACTAACCACCAACCTACAGAGTCCATTGGTTTTTCTCTCTCAGCTGCAACTCCCATCAGGCACTGTAACACAGACGGACTGGCCTGAAATATTTCATTTTTATTCTCCCAATAGGCCATTGAAATTGTTCAGCAAAACTGACATTTTCCTGTCAAAAAGTTTGATTTTGCAGAAACCACATTTTCAGTTGAAAAAACATTGACAGAAAATTCCCAACTAGCTCTACTCTGCAGCAAAGTGTCATAGAAGCCAATGAAAATTTTCTGGGTGGAGCCTCTGATCCTATTTTCTGCTCCTCCCTTACCTCTCTTTCATCAACCTCATAATAAGCCAAATTCATTCAACTAAAAAAAACCTGACAAAAGTATCTGATTCATATTGACCTTTGAAACAGTTCATCCTGAACAAAATGTTTTCAGTTTCCTCACTTCAGTGGAGAAAACAAAAAAAAATGGGAAGTTTTGTTTTGAAACAAAAAAAAAAAACACATTTTTTCCAGATTTTTAAGCTTGGCCACCCAACCAAAAAGTCAATTAGCTCAGCCCTACTTCTTGGCATGTACCCCTATTCCAGAAACAGGAACTGGAAGTTGGAGCCAAGGGTCAGCGAAGGAACAGAAACCAGGAGACAGAACTGGAATCAGGAACTAGGAGATAAGCCAAGGGTCAGAGTCGGAGTCAGGAACTGAACAAAAGTGCTCGACTGGAGCCAGGCAGGAACAGGTGTGGAGCAAAAACTAGGTGATTGAGCAACAACATGGCAGATGAAATTCAGTGTTGATAAATGCAAGTAATGCACCTTGGAAACATAGTCCCAACTATACATATAAAATGAAGGGATCTAAATTAGCTGTTACCACTCAAGAAAAAGAACTTTTAGTCATCACGGCTAGTTCTTTGAAAACACCTGCGCAATGTGCAGCAGCCATCAAAAAAAGCTAAGATAATGTTAGGAACCATTGGAAAGGGATACTTAATAAAACAGAGAATATCATAATGCCACTATATAAATCCATGGTATGCCCACACCTTGAATACTAGCTGCTATTCTGGTTTCCCCATCTCAAAGAAAGATATTAAAATTGGAAAAGGTACAGAGAAGGGCAACAAAAATGATCAAGGGCATAGAACAATTCTCATGTGAGGAGAGATTAATAAAGACTGGGAGTTTTCAACTTGGAAAAGTGACAACTAAGGGGGATATGATGGAGGTCTATAAAATCATGAATGGCATGGAGAAAGTAAATAAGGAAGAGTTATTTATCCCTTCATATAACACAAGAACCATGAGTCACCCAATGAAATTAATAGGCAGCAGGTTTAAAACAAACATAAGGAAGTACTTCTTCACGCAACGCACAGTCAACCAGTGGGGCTTGTTACCAGGGGATATTGTGAAGGCCTGAACTATAACTGGTTTCAAAAAATAGCTAGATAAGTTCATGGAGGATATAAGCCTATAAGCCAGGGGTGGGCAAACTACAGCCTGCAGGCCGGATCTGGCCCGTCAGAGCTTTGGATCCAGCCCAAGGGATTGCCACCCCCATGGCGCCATGGGCCCTGCGCCACTGCTGGAAACGGGTGGCACCACGTCCCCGTAGCCCCTGGGGGAGGGGGGACAGAGGCTCCGTGCGCTGCCCTCGCCTCCAGGCACCGCCCCCTGCAGCTCCCATTGGCCGGGAACGGGGGAGGTACCTGCAGGGGCGGGCAGCACGCGGAGCCCTCTGCCCCCCTCTCCTCCAGGGACCGCAGGGACATGGTGCCGCCCGCTTCCGGGAGCAGTGCGGTGCGGGGCCAGGGCAGGGGGGAGCCTGTCTTAGCCACGCTATGCGCCGCTGCCACCCCGGAGCCACTCCAGGTAAGCGGTGCCAGGCCAGAGCCCGCACCCCAAAACCCTCCTGCACCCTGCACCAACACCCTGCCCTGAGCCCCCTGCCACATCTTTCCTGTACTCCAACCCTCTGTTGTACCCCTTCCACACCCCAGTCTGAAAGGTAACTCATCTCTCACTTCTCCATTACTACTTGGATTATAATGCCAAAATAAATTATTGCAGAGAGTATACAGGCTCTTCCTTTTTTGTCTGGAAGGAGCGCTGAATTTTAAGCAAAATCACACTCCACAGCCTAATCTGTTTGACTAAGAATTGTACATTATAAAAATAAATTAGGAACAACATATATTGCAATGTGATTACAAGAAGTGACTCCGAATGTCCTTTATCAGTCCAAGGTATTTCAAATTTATATTCTCAGATGCTATACACAGATAAACCAGAGTATTTAATTACAGTGATAAATTACCTAATGAGTGGTACAATTTTTTAGATAGGACAATAATGCACAGTTGTAGAATATTCATGCAGTAAGGCTTGTGAGTAATTTCCCACCCAGCTGTTTCTTATAATGTAAAAACCATTTTAGAAACACTTCCATGGGAGCTTTTATAATCATAACACAATCTATGCCAAAATGTTTCAGTTTTTCTTAGTTTGATTTGGGTTCCTGAGGAAATTTCTGGAAGGACACTGAAATTGCTGGAAGGACACTGAAGCCAGGTGTACAGTACATGTGGCTAGAATCAGTCTTTATTTAACCAATATGTTTTTTTATATATATAAATGAAGAGAGAGAAAGCAGGACCCACACTGCTTTCAGGGCCTTTCATTTTATCAGCTTTTGAAGTCTATCAACAATTTTTTTTTCCAAAACATAGGTTGTTACATTTTCAGATATGACCAAAGGACCACACAAAGCCGTCAGACTTTTCAGCCCTTTGGCCCAGCCAGATTTTGCTGAGGTGAGAATGTTAATCTGTCCATCTGCTGCCAGTGGCCAAAAAAGTGAACAGACAATGAGACGGTATTCGAAGTTTAAATAATGTGTCATAGAAATCCTATCAAAGCCAATTTCTGAGCTTATTGTCAGTTTACCAAAAGGAACCAAAAGCTCTGTATAGTTATAACTAATTATAATAAACTGAACGCAGTGATGTGCTGCAAATGTGACAGCTGTATGTACCCAGCAATATGTATGTACCCCACAAAAGCACCCAGATGTGAGATCCTTACTGCACAATGAGTAATTGACTGCAGTGGGACTGTTTGTGGTATAAATTGATGATATTATTGTGCCTCAGTTTTCCAGTTGTAAAATGTAGGTAGAGAGATAAAGCAATTTTCCCAAAGTCACATGGGGAGTCTGTGATAGAACCAGGTACTGAACCCCAGTGTAAGTCCTAGCCAAGTGACTTACCCACAAGACCCATCTTTCCTCTCTACTTCACTTATATTACACATGCTACAGATTTTATATACTATAAAATAGGCTAATCTGTACCTTTAAATTGAAAAACTGAAATAAAGAAAATGTATATTTGATTCTTATTCCGTATTTGTATGATAGTTGTGCCCTAAGGTTGCTACAAACCCCCCAACTACTGATTTTCTTGTCATGTTTGTTCTTGATTTCTCAACCTGGACATCACATTTTTGCATTAAATTTCCATGACTTCAACAAAATAGAAATATGAATTGCTAATATACTTAAAGGTGTTTAAGTGTTTCTAAATTCCTCTCCTTAGCGGCAGATTTATGGGAAAGGAAGAAAACAGAGTATATATATAAGATATCCATTTGGGACATCATCACATTCTTCTTTGCATTAACGCACATAAGTTGTCTTTTTTATTTAGTAGAGTGTCTTAATGACATTACAAATTAATATGAACAAAGAGTAGTCTTTTGTTGCAGTGTGCTACATGTTCATTTTTAATCACAAGGTTTTGAATCCGTGAATAGCACCTGTCAGTTCCCAACACTTCAACCTGAGGAACAATAGTGCCCCTCTTTATCAAAACTGGAATGGTTTATTTCCATTTCAGTCATTCCCCTATCAAGTGCCTGCTTGCATTGTTGGAATAGACCAATGCAATAGAAGTGACCCAGCAAATGTCACCAGAGACTTTACTAGTTCATAATGATTCAAAACACACATTTAATTACAGTAATAGGTAAGTGGCCAATGTTAATACAAACTGTACATTTTTCATTAAATATTACACAGTGAATAACTGAAATCAATTGTCATTTTTTAAGTTGTTAGAAAATGAACAGAAAAGAAAATTTTAATGTGGTTCCAATAAGTAAGTTGAATAATGAATGTCAGCCACCTGATACACACTGTGTATTACAAATGAATGTACCTTTATTTTCTCATCACAAAAGTTAACAATTGTCAGTTCTCCATGATGCAATCATAGCATTTGGTTCTCTGTTTTTCTAAACCTTCTAAATCAACATCCGATATTGTGAATAAACTACTGATCAGGCTACTTTCTGGTTAGGCTTGACAAAATTAGCTTTATTACTCTACAGGTTGTGGACATTCTTCTTCCTGTTTTGAACATTGTTTAATTCTTCACTTGCTTTAATTTTTGCAGATTTTCCTCTTCTGATTAATTTTACACATATGTCTCCATTACTAAAGTGTACATAATTATTATTCTTATTATATACCTTATGTTAAAGATCCAACCTGAATATTCTAGGTCCGCCATCTCTGAATTCACAATAGACATGCCCAGGGAGAGAGTTTTCTGTATTGTATTTTAATTCTGAGTTAACAGTTAAACCCTACCAGTGGTGAAAGTTAATCTAAAGCTATTTTTTAATATTTTTCTTCCTACTTGTGTCAAAATGATGTTATTGTTGGCTAAAAAGCATTTGCTAGTGAGATACATGCTCACATTATAAAACATATGCCTAGTAGATTATGTGCTAGTGAAAGAAGATATAGTGTTTAAGTATAAAATTTATTGTTGAGTTGCAAGAAATAATTGGATCATAATATTTAAGAGTTCAAACCCTTTATAACAAAGGTCAAGTGAATGATCCTAATCTCATGGGGTCATCCTTGAGATTTTAACATTTTTTTAACTCACTGCTTTGTCATGGTAAAATTACATAAAAGCCACTGACCACTAAATGCTTGACCATGATATATTTAGTCTGCTTCTATAGCCAGACAGCTAGTCCACTGAGAACACCACTTCGGTAACAAATCCTATTTCTAAACGTGTGCAGCTGTCATCGATGACATCACTGAATACTAACTACAAAAAAAGAAAAACAAAGCAGAATGCTAGCTTCTCCTCCACAAAGAAGGGGGAGAGTGGGATTTTTTTTTCCCCAAAAGAAAAGGATAAAAAAAGCAGGGAAAATCAATGTTATTTTCAAGAATCTAGGAGTTACAGAATAAAGGAGAGTTAAAAACAGAACTAAAAGACAAGTTTTAAAACAAGAAATATTAAGTAATACTTGAGAATGTCTTTTTAAATTTACTGAGGTATCTTAAAGAGAAAACAGACAATACTGATTATCTTAAACTGTACATACATTGATGTTCCTTCAGAAGAATGTGAGTATGTAGCATACCCTGCAGACTAGTTCACAATAGATGGCTTGTTCCTAAAGCCTTCTATTTTATTACCTTCTCCTTTTGCATAAAGTGTGGAAGTACTGTGCTTTGGTAATTTAAAGATAAACATGAGTGACTCCAAAATTCAGAGTCACGTAGCGTATGCTTGTGATGATCACAAGGCAGGAACAAGATTGCTTTATGCTGTAGGGCAGTTTGAAAGTTGGGAAGGACAATAACAACAGAAGTGCTGCAGTGCCAAATGTTCAGTGCTAGTAGTTCAGTGGGGAGGAGATGTGCCAAGTGTTAATAAGCTGGAGTGCTGGCATGTGTGCACCATGACACTTCCACCATGACCCTCGCAGTGAATATTGGCATCATGGAGGTGTTATAGGCATGTATACACATCCTTTTCCCTCCATTGCTCTGGTGGAGTGACAAAACTAGCAACAGACCAGAGTTTTTGACTTCATACACTGGCCCATTTTAGTATAGACCGTTTAAAGATTAGCAGTTTGAGTTTCACTTCACACAAGCTTGTTTTTAAAAGGGAAAACAAACCTATTAACTGCACAGGAATCATATCACTAGAAATGTATATATTATATGATACATTACGCACATGCTGTTTGTATACACATGCACAAATGGAACTGTTAGCCAATTTCAGAAGTACTGTACATTATGAGATACACAAAGTGTGTTATGCTGACAGGCACAATTTGTTATTTGTAAAAATCTATTCATGTAAAGTTGCCAAAAATCTAACAAAACGTTATGTATTCACTTGATCTCTGTGTTGAACTAAGAACATGGCCAAAACTATATATTCCAGCTGTAGGGATTTTTATTCTCCAAATATACAAGAAGATGACACCAAAAAAAAAAAAAAAAAACCCATACACAGCACTGAGGAATTGAACAAAGAGGATCATACATTTTTCACCTGTAATAAAGCAGAACGGCACATTTCATTTATGGCAGCTATTAATTGGGAGCACAAGGCATTGAGACTTGAGAACGTTCTGAAAATGTGATCACTTCTGATAGACTCATTGATTCCTCCTCACAGCCGACGTTATTTCCTACAGTTATAGGTGACTGAGTGAATCCCCGAAACACTTCATTTTTGCACTCTGGGGGCCCCTAAATAAGCCCTGATTTAACAGAGCGCTTATATGCTAAACTTTAAATATATTCATAAAACCATCATTTTTCAGCTAAGCACTTAAGCACTTAAGCGTGTGCTTAGTCCTATTTACTTCAAAAAGACTTAGGCACATACTCAAGTAGTTTGCTGAATCAGGGCTGTAGACTGGGAGTTGCTGATTTCTGTTCGGAATTAAATCCTCTATCATTCAGAATAGGATAATTCAACCATATTGGAAAAGGATTCATTCCCCCCTCCCAACTCTGTATTTTGGGACTAAAGTCACAAGAATGGGCATAGAGACCTCAGCAAGACTTGGTTTATTTGACTAGGTGACCAGATAGCAACTGTGAAAAAATGGGACGGGGGGGGGGGGGTAATTGGTGCCTATATAAGAAAAAGTCCCAAAAAATTGGACTGTCCCTTCAAAAACGGAACATCTGGTCACCCTATATTTGACAGACTATGAAATTAATATTCCTGGTGTCACGCTGATAAGGCTTACAACTAAGAGTGCCAAACTCAGGTCAGACCATCAGGAAATATGCCCCCAAACTGGTGGTATATTCTATAATTACATTTTACCAAACCAGTAACAAGTGTGCCCTCCTGGATTACTATATTAGCCTTACCATGGAGCCACAGATGATCCCCTTAGGCTCTCCAGCACATCTTGCCATTCAGACAGACAAACTTGCCTTCTCTGATGGAAGGTCATTAAAACCAAAAATCACCACACATTACTCCCAGCCCCTAGGTTAGTTACCCCAGGATTGCACACGAGAAACAATGCTGATAGCCTAGTTAGATAGTAAACTAACTAAAGATTTATTAGCTAAGAAAAAGAAATGAGCATTACTGAGAGGTTAAAGCAGGTAAAATACAAACTATGTGTCAAGAGTTGAGAAGTCCAATTGGTAGCAGAGATGTAAAGTCTGCTGGTTTCCAGAAGTCTCTCAGAGTTGCCCAGAGTGGCTTTGGGGACTTCTGTCTTGTATCTGGAATGCCCCCTGATAGCACTCAAATAGATCAGAGATGCAGAATTGCTCCCAGGGTCCCTTCTTATAGTTGAAAACAATCTGGCAATCCTTTCCATCTGCATGGGTCTGTAGAGTCCCCATTGTTGAACACACAACGACCCACGCATTGAAGTCAACGTGTTCCTTCATTTATATTTCCAAGGCTCCAATCGGCAAACAGAATGTAAATACAATGTGATAGCCAGAAACAATTCTTCATTAGTTTTCATGCAGCTTTACACATTTAAACACTAAAACACATTTCAGTCTAAGGCTAATTAAATGCAGGATACAGACAGATGAAAACAATACACTCAGTATCTCTCTTGATTTCTATCCACACAAGTGAATTGACCTGAATACATACTGACACATTCTAACACTTTGATATTCAGACACAAATGAATGGCCCTGTTGCTCTGGTCAGAGCTGGCCAGTCTGCATCAGAGAGCTGGTAACCTGTTTAGACAGCATCACACCTGGTTATATGTTCTTTGCAACATACCAGTTCCTAATGCTAGCATCCAGAAAATGCTGTAACATTCTATCATCTGTTTAGTTTAGCTGTTTTATTTTGTATAGAATTAGGACATACATATATTTAATTTAACTTTTATGCTATTTGTATTTGAATGTAGTTGTACGTTACCATCCTTAATCCATTTGCTTCTTGGATACTCCTAGAATTGTGAGGCTAGTGTGGTTGCTTACAATGCTTCCTTTCCTGGAGTGCTCTCTCCAGATGCCAGGACATGGAGCTAGCAACATGGGCTTCAAAGTAAATTCTCTAACAAGAAAGATGATAGGAGTGAAAGTAGCAACAGGATGGGGAGGGAGCCTCCTAGACAGGGAAAAAACTAAGGAAATGGCACTCCTTTGGGTGACTCTTGCTCTTCCTGAGTTGATGGAAAGCAAGCTGGCTTTAAGGAATTGGGCTTTTTTCAGTGAAACAGACTACTTCAGCCCTCTGTCCAACTCTTCTACGGCAATTTAGTTTGACCACACAATGATCCTTGATAAACATTTTCATGAGGTCAAACCTGATGACAACCATAGCCTGCTATGTGGACCCATAACACTACCACACTCTCCTTTCCTGGAACTGAGGCTGAAGTTCAATAGAAGAAGTGGTTCAGTACTGAGGCTTTTGAAAGAAAGAAAGAAAGAAAGAAAGAAAGAAAGAAAGAAAGAAAGAAAGAAAGAAAGAAAGAAAGAAAGAAAGAAAGAAAGAACGAACACTGGAACCACCATTTCTAATGCCTTACTGAGAAAGCTCACGTTAACGTCCACATGATTCTCTAGCACAATGGCAATAATGTTATAAAATCTTTCAATGACTATTAAAAATTGCTTGGACTCTTTGGCAAATCCTAAAATTGTGCCTTCTTCTTTCTTTCTTTTCCTGCACCCTCAGGTGCATAGGCCATCCAGCAGTTTCCACCTTTTATTTCAGTCTTGTGTTGGTCTGTACAGGTTTTTGAGTATTATGTTGACGTATTTGGCTTCTTTCTCCATTGTTCTGCATAATGTTTCTTTAGGTCACCCTCTTTTTCTCTTCCCGGTTGATGTTCATATTTCCACTTGACAGGAAGTCATGTTGGTATCATTCTTAAAGCATGTCCTAAATATGTCCATCATCATCATCTTATCATATATGATGCTTTAGGTTGGTTTATACTACTTAGAATTTCTGATGTTGCAAGCTTTCTAATGGACTCTGAAGTTCTTCTGCAGGTATTTAATTTGGAATGAGTTAATCTTCCTATCAATATCTGTTGTAGATTTCCATGACTCTGCTCCATAAATGAGGACAGACATGATGCCAGAGTTAAAAATTCATATTGTTGTATCAGTGCCGATCATGTTACTTTCCACATCTTTTCAAGTTTATGAAAGTTGTTTGCTGCTTTTGATATTTGTTTGCTTGACATCTAGCACAGTGTTGCCATCATTGCCCATCTCACTCACTAAATCATTAATACAGAATGTGTTAACCACGCTTTATTAAAACAGCCATCCATGATGAGCTTAATTGTAGTTAGCTAGAAACTGGTCAACCATTTTAAGCATTCATCTTCTGCCATCTTTAAATTATACACAATAGGCTTTACTGTGATCCAGTACACTGAAGATGTTATCACCAGGTGGAACTCAACTTACATGCTTGACTGCCTTCTGGAAAACAAAGGGGTGATGACTGCCTCTTGCTGAGAGGATTCAAAGCCAACCCATCTATTTTGTAGGAGTGGAATCTTACTGAGACAGATTCAAATATTCAAGCATCTCAAGTTCAGATGGAAGTATACTTGGACTATCTCTGCAGTTATCCCTGCTGCCCAAGCTCTGACAGTTCACGCAAACACAAGATGTTCCAGAGCAAGGCGTCCTCATAATGACAGCAAAAAATTGAGAGGCAAATTCTCAGCAGTTGAACCATGACTGGACGGAACAAGATATACAAGTTTGTGAACTGTATGACTGCTTTAACGATTACTCTGTCAATTCTGATTCAAACCATTCTAATTTGAGATCTTTCACCCAGAATCTGGCTGATGGAATCATATTGAGAAATGCCAATCCCAGAAATGGCAAAATGAAAAAACAGAAGGAAAATTGTTATTCAGACCTGGAAAAAAAAAAAGAGATCTCTTTTGAAAACTTCACAACTATGCTAAGATAGGAAAATATTTTAATGAACTTTTAATCTCCAGTTACTGCAAGCACTATGGAAACAAAGCTGTCATTCTTTGTACAGTACCTATCATAACCAAATACATTCTGCACCAGGAACTCTGTAGAAAGGTGGAAATTGAAAGCAACCAGATTTTCCCATCTTGCAGCTATCACAATATCTTCTTGGTGTACCACCCAGTGACATTCCCTCTGAGAAGCTGTCAAAGTCACAAATCTTGATTGCTTCCAGAAAACAATAGCCACTATGCATTTGTAAATTAAATTTGCTCATACTTTATTTCAAGTATTAAATGTTGCTACAAATGTCTTCATCTGGAATTTATAGTGAATTGTAGCACTTAAAAAACTTGTTTATATGCAGACAGTATTTTATCACAAATAAATGCAGAATTAATTTACTTGTAATATGCTTGTACAATGCCCAGAAGATCCCTGATTTTAGCTGGAGAACTATGTAGTGAAATATTCAATAGCTCCAATCTCTAAATTATTGATAAAATAGTTACCAATACTGAATTTCAACATAATACAAGACTTGGACTCCAATCCTGAAAAAATGAAGTGCTATTGACATCCCTTAAGCCATATAGGCTAGAACTCCAAATAGGCATAAAGAGTCTTCAGAGGCATGAAAATTTGCAGCAAAGAAGTACATATATTTCTAAAGGTTCAGTCCTGCATCCTCTATGAAGTAAACTTTCAGCACACTTAAATATTGAATTGCAATATAACTCCAGCAAGAAATTATTAAAAATTGACATAGTATTGTGTACAGAATACGTTAAGAAATGCAGGAGTCATATATGACATGTCCTTATATTATCCACTACCCACCTATCTAGCCATGGATAGACCTGTGAGACTACAAATACGAACCTTTTAAAACAGGAACTATAAATGAAAGTTAAGTGCAGTATTTATCATCTTGTTAGCGTGCCATAGCATCTTAGTTTGTTATTATAACTAGTTAAGACAAACTGTTACATTCTTTTAAGCTTGTATATTTCAAGGGTAATAAGACCTGATCAAAGACCAGCACAGCACTTTGTTTTAAAAAAAAAAAAGAAATAAAAAAAGTAAAGAGTTACCTGGAAACTTCTATTAGTGCATTCCCTTTTCCAAGTAGCATGATTCTCTTTTACAGAGTGGCTTTGTTAACATACTAGTTCAATGGATCTTTTTATTCACTTGAGAATAGAAAAACAAGGTGGTGGAGCACTCAAAGTCATTGAAAAGTGGCAAATTCAAAATGGGTCAAATGAAATACGTTTTCCATACAACGGAAGGTTAGCTCCACTGCCACAAACTACAATGGAGGCCAAGAGCTCATCAGCTTCAAAAAAAGTATGGGAGCATGACATTTAAATGGATATGAAAAATATCCAGAATTAAAATTGCATTTAAAAAAAAACTCAAAGAGCTTTCATGTAGCTCTGATAGTTTAAACCAAAACCAAATTAACCAATGGGGATTAAGAAGAAACTTCATTTTGTGGACAGGTTATTCCATAACTATCTACCGCAATATTTTTTGCACTTTCCTCTGAAGCAGTTGATATTGATCATTTTTGGAGACTGGATAGAGAACTAAGTGTACCAATACAGCAATTCCTGTGTTCCTGTAAAGCTTTCTTTGTCCCCTTTCCTCTCTCTGCAGCTTCTATGTAAACTCATTCACACCATTATTTTTAAGCACTTCTTTCATGTCCTTTTCTTAATAATGATATAATTGGAGCTTTAACAAGGATGAAAGACTTGCCAGAAACAGACAGGAGTGGAGGAGCTTCCTCACTGCCCTAAACGCCAGAGGAACAATAGGAACATGATGATGAATAAGGATGATGGTAAGCACTTTTCATCAACTCTCAACTAAGCCCCTCTTTAGCAATCAAGATGTAGGAGATTCTTTGCCTCTGGAAAGAATGAGTTCTGATATAAAGCCCTAATTCTACAACACTTAAGCATGTGAAGTGATTGCAGAATTTGGGCTTAAAGTTGGTACTGGAAAGACAATACATTATGATAACAAAAGCTCATTTCCTCTCTCCTTTATATGGTTTAATGAATCCTCCCTTTCCCCTTGCTCACATATCCAACTTTGTACATACTGACGAAATGCATGGACCATACCTCCATCACTACAATATTCTCTGACAGACATATGAATGGGAGACTATTTCCCTATGCATTGCCATATTGATGGCATAGTCTATCCAGAGGACCACATTTAGCCATTATATAAGTGTTACACAAACATTAGTTAATTTATTCTCAAATACCCTTGAAAGTATTAGAGTTGGTCAGAAATTTTTGACCAAAACAAATGAAATTTTACCCCCAAAAATGTGATTTTCCCACCCATTTTTCTGGCCATCTCTTGGTTTGAATTATCTCAATTTATGAGGCAGAAATAGTGTCTAGGAGTTTGACTCCTGTTCACTCTTCTAGATTACTCAGTCTTTCAAATAGACATCAGTATCACAAGGATGTGCGAATTAGAAAATAGAGACTAGAGCCAAGAATTTCTGAACTGTAATCTCAACTTTTCCACTCATTTTCTGCATGGCATTAGGCAAATCACTCAGGCCTGTATTTTCAAAAGCAGACACCTGATGGCTCTGCATTTGTATTTAGCTCAGTGGCTCACTAGGCAGATGTCTAGATGGCTTTGTATGTGCAACTATGTAACTGCAGTAATGCAAATTATTATTATGTTTTTATTCCGGTAGGGCCTAGGAGACAACAAAAAACATCGTTGTGCTAGGCACTGTACAGACATAGAATAAGAGACATGGCTGGCCCCATAAGCATACAAATCTATCTAGACAAGACAAAAAAGAAGGGAAGGGAAAGGATATAATGTACGAGCAGAGTGAACAAAAATAACAGGCCTGTATTCGGTGAAAAACTGGCTCTGAACATCTATTGCCAGTGTTTCCTCTTCTACAGCCTGGGATAATACTTTACCTAACTCAAATAATTGGTGAGCATTAGTGAATATGTGTGTGGATACTAAAAAAGCAATGTGCTATATTAACACTAAATACTTTTATTCAAACTTACACTTGCATGTACACTGTGCTGTATCATAGTGATCGATTTGCATTTCTGCTATCAAAGGGCAGCTAGGCAAGGAAGACTCTCCTCCATTATGAAACTGAAGAGTTACTCCAATATACTATATGATCCATAACAAGGGAACATGCATCTACAGGTGGGACATTTTTCTCCATTAATTGCACCAAATTCTGAAGCAATAAGAATACAAAAATAATAAGGCCTGACTTCATGAAGACAATCAGATATAAACTCATACAAAACAAACAGTGAAATAAGAACTGTACAAATAATGGAAAATGACCACTCTCATTGATTGCCTGGTAACTTACTAAATTTCTCTGAACTGTGACAGCTAAGGAAATCTAAACAAGTCTGAACAGGAAAAGTATGTATAACAGTAAAACATTAACTATTGGTCTGTACCAATCACCCTGCATTTTAAACTGTGTTTCATGCTTCATTAAACTGTTAAATTTATTTTCAGTAATGAATACAACAGGTCAAAATCCCTGACCGTACCTGCAGTCTTCCCGTAACCCACAATCGGACTTTTAAAGATTTAATCTCCACCACTGCAATAACATCTTTCATCTGAGTGCTTACAAGACAAAAAAGGAAGTAATTTCATTGACTTAAAATACCAAACATATTTAAAGGGGGTTATGGTCAGGAAAGTGAGTACATAATATGACATCATCTTGCTTAGCATACCTGCCCTCTGTGTGCTTTTTGTGTCCTAACTTGTTTCTTGTTGGCAAGGAACAAGTATATTACTATAAGTGAGTCTTTCCACATAAGCCTGGCATATAGAAAAATGAAGTATTTTATCTATGGTGTATAATCCCTGGCGATATAGTTAACATGCATTAGTCTACCTACATTTTCATCATGTGCAACAATTCTGTACTAGCAGATGTCTGTCCAGGCAAAATGAATTGTGTGATACTGTGCAGCTGTTTCATACCCCAAATTTACATGAAAGACATAACTAATAATAAAAGCAGACTTCTATATAGGAATATAGAAATTCAAAGCAGTAGCACTCAACTTCTTTCTTTGTCAATAATTGTTATTGTATTAGGGTCTGTTCAAAGTAGTTGTCCTGGTTTTCAGAACAAGATAAAGAAATGGTTCCTCAACAAGCTGTAGAAAAGTATGGATCCAGCCTAGAAGTGGAGAACTCATGAAAATATAAGTTCTCTTCCACCTGAGCATGAATTACAGCTTCCTACTTAATTTATTATCCACAAGCCATATATTCAATTTTTTTATTACATGCCCCCACCCTTTTTTTTAAGACAATCCATCTAGGAAGTCAGCTTTCAAGAAGACCTAAAAGTGACTAAAACATTAATTATAACTACACTCCCCATTGGAAAGAAAGGAAAGGATATCAGAAATTGCATATTCTATTAGCCTCTTCAATGCATATTCTCTTCATCATATATTCTATTTGTGATTTTAGCCAGTAAGATTAGGGTGACAGGGTAGTCTTGCATGTTTCTCCAGTTGGTGACTAGTTTTTATTTCTGATGTCATTCAGGAAGGGTACAGCTCACACTCTGGGATTATGGTGTATATCTGCCTTTTCTGCATATTAGATCTTCTCATTGACTTGAATGGGTTTTGGACTGGGCTTTAGATGCAATTATCCCTAACTGTCTTCACTTGTCAGACAGAAAAGAGCCCATGTCAGTGTTAGCAGGTAAGATACCAATTATGCAAACAAATGTGCTAGCATGGAACCATGTGATGAGTCTTGTAAATTCCTTTTCCCCAGCAGCACCACACACGTAGTGTTTCTACTGTCCTTTGATGTTCTACTTGCCACAGCTATACCAATCACCAAAGGCGATGAGATGTAAATGAAGCTTTCAAAAATGAAATCTGTGGCATGTAATCATGGCAAGCTCAAATTCCTCCTAACCCAACCTCATACTCTTTCCCTTTCCTCTTTAAAAATCATAGAAGGAATTATGAAACTATCTTTATAGACTTTGGGATGTTCCAACCCAACCCCCTCCCCTACCCTCCTCTATCCATATATATGTTCCTTTGTTATATGTGCTATTTTATCTTTGGCACCATTTTAACAGCCCCTGATTTGAGTCTTACTGTTGCATCTTTACATTCCTTCTCTTCCAGCAAAAAGAAAGAACAGGTTTTAAAGAGAAACCAACATCTAGATTTAAGTGTAAATTTGGAAAAATATTTTGCTTCATATTTTCTGTGGCACTTAAACCTTTGCCTCCTCTCCAACATTTTGTTATTTTCTTCATCTTTCCCAAAACCATCAAGAACACAAAAGTTCATGTTCCACTTCACATGCGAAGCTTTTCCGCTTGCTCCACTGGTGGTCTAGTGTAGCAATACTACACAGAGCTTTATACATATGGATGAAAACTGGACTGGCTCAAGTGGGTTTTTATTACACTGTGCTCCTTTATTTTGTTTATACCGTTATATGCATGCATGTGAACTTATGTGACTGATTTAGGCTACCTGGAGTTCTGAATTAATACATGTGCATTAGAGACAACACTCAGTTCCAGCTCTCATTCCATTGTTACAGATATGGCCTATTGCCTTACATATATCATGCTGAATGTTAAAAAAGAATGGTTTTCTTTCTTCTCCTAATGCTAATCCACAAAGGTGAAAAGTCCATTAGGAACACCAATGGTGTCAGCAAACTACTCTTGCAATGATATTTGAATGATCCTACATTGATTGATACTATACACTATATATACACACATCAAGTCAAATCCATGCATGGATCTAGAATCTATAAATACAAAAAAGTTCAAGGTTATTAAACTGTATATAAGTATTTTGTAACTTGAGTCTTAAATCTCAAACAATTTAGAATAACTTGAAAATAAGAGGAAAGATTTGATGATAAAACATAATAGAATTAATGGAGAAATTTATTGAAGCAGAAGTGAAGCTGAGTATCATTGAAGCACCAGGAGTTATGTCCCCATTATATAGTATGTATCCTTGGCTTCATTGTACATACCTAACACAAGCAAGCAAAAGCTTAATATAATTAAAAACCTCACACCTCCAGTACTAGTGTTCTCTCAGATGTCGTGGCTCTATTAATAGAGCTCTTGAAACCTGGGGAGGTTTATTGAAGGGTTTCTCTGTGCTATCTAATGCACTGCTGTCAGAGTTGACAAGGTCAGCTAAAATTCCCATGTGAATATAATGACTGAATCTGCAAGGGCCAAATTCCTGTGGACACATCTAAGGTATCCTAGCATGAGAAAGTGATAACAGACCTACACAAACATCTTATCTCCTCCAAACCTGAAAACATCCTTTGAAAGTTTTTCACCTAGATAGACCCCTTTCACTTGCCCATTAGCCAAGTCATTCAATAATCTCAATAGCTCCTATTAGGGTTAAGTGGATTTACGTCAATGTGCTCCCAAGAGGAAACCAGATTCCAGCAAGTGGCTAAAACACACTCTGGAGATCCTGGTCAGGTCACGTATAAATATGCTTATAAATTTTACTCTGGTTTCTTTCTTTCCTTTAAACCATCTACTAAATTTACAGTGTTTTCCTTGTTTAATAATGAACATCTGTGACAGTGTGTAAGCCAAAATAAATACTATTAAGCAGATACTGTGGGGTTATGCTAAACAATTTTTCACAGGTTCAGGTTTCTTACTAAACTGAGTACAAAATGTCTCAGTGTTCTCGCTGTGGGCTCTGTACACTATGTATATTACTGAAAATAATTCACTCACTTAAGAAGGGCTGTCATATTCTTAAGATCATTTTTCACTGGTGATTTCCTGGAGTGAAAAGCAGTTGTACTGCTTTCAGAGTCTAACAATGGGGATCAATGCTTATTGTGCAAGATTTGTTTCTTTTATCATCATGATGAAAACCAGTCAGTGCTGGTAGGTAACAAAGTACAAGTGATTCAATCATCAACCATTATCTCTGGCAAGTGTTGACCTGGCCTCAGACAAAACCCTTATTACTCCCTTTGTTGTTCCCACCATGCTTCCCTGCCTCTGTTTAGTTATGATATGCAAATTGTACATGAAAAAATAATTTCTTCCCAGCAGCATCCAGTTGGGCGTGGCAAGGAGTCGTGGTAAAGTGATATAATAATTGAGCTCTTTTGATTATAAAACTTTTGTGACATTGTGTAGATACAAGAAATGATCAATGGCTTGATTCCCACTGGAATATCTTTGAAAGAACAGAATATGTAAATACTTTCCCCCTTTTCAGCTGCATAGCAAAAGCCCTCGAGGCTAGCTAACAATGACTGCTGTTATCATGGGCTCTGTCAAAAGTGATTTCTAATGTTCCTGTTGTTGTAGCATCTCAGTCAGGAAAACCCAAGGCAATTTTCATGGCATTTCAATTAAAAGGAACAGCAGTTTGTGAATAAACTATGTGATGACTAGGCTGTTATTGTTCTTCCCACAGTCTCATCTCCCAACAGTGAGTTGTTTGGAAACTACTATCTTTCTATCAAACGTAAGTGGGGCGGGGAGGAAACATGTAATATCTGTTGTGCCAAAAAAAATAAGCTCATGGAGAAAGAGAGGGACATGTGTTGAAATTAGATCTTATTGGAAAATGGGATGCATTTCTCATGAAAGTTTTAAACATTGACTTTTTTTCCTTTAAAAATATTCAAAATTTGAAATCGTTTCAGACATTTGAAATTTGCATTAAAGCTGGTAAAAAAGTGTTAAACAAATGTATTTTTCTTGTTGAAATCTTGTGTGGTTCTAGAAAAGAGCACCCAGTAAGGCTATTCAACCTAAAATTAAACAATGGACCACCAGAAACGTCAGCCTGCAAGATGCTGATCAAGGTGATTACATTATCTTTTTGTGTAAATCAGAACTAGAGTGACAGCATGTTGGAGCTTGAGCCCAAGAAGAAAAACTACTCACCTGTTTACAGTCTGCCAGAAGAGGAAAGAAGAGACCCAACTGTCCACCTAGTAGCAGAGAGAAACTAGAAGCATATGCTTATTTATCTATGTTACTTCAGAAGAGAAGTGTCTGTAATTACAAACTATGGATTTGATATTCTGATGACTGGAGTTCCCCAGGCTAGAATCACAAGTGGTATCACAGGAAGAGGTATTGTTTCCATGTACCTGCTTGTAACCATCAGCCAATAAATTGAAACAATCTGATTTTTTCCAATTTTTTTACATCACTCCTATTAGTTGGAAACTGTTCAACATAGGCACTTACATTGGAAGGGAATAGGTTCCTTATAAATACTCACAGTAGACTAATACTGCCTATAAAGTGATTATATTTATAGGATCTACTTGGAGCTTTCCCCCTCCCATTACTTCCAGTTCAATCTGCCAATCTATCACCCATCATGAGGTGAGGCTGAAAGTTGTCAGCTATAGATAGGAGATTCCTTTACCCAGGAATCTGGGTAGTCTATCTAGAGATACTGCATATGTCTCCCATTAGGATAGAAGGAACCCCATTCTGAAGTCTACTGCCCCGATTCACTTTTTTTAACATTAGTGATGGGACATGAGTCAGAAGAGATTGAGGCAGCAGCAGCTAGGGAAGACGACACTCATATCCAAAACACAGTTGATTTGGGCGTGATCTTATTCTCACTGAAGCCAGTTGAAACAAAAAGAACAAATTCACTCCTATAGACCTCCAAGGAAACACAACTGGGCTTTTTATTTACTGGTAAATTTTACAGCAAATAAGGGGACTATAGCAAAATTATTATTTTTATTGGAGGAGCATCTAGAGGCCCCAAGCAAGATCAGGACCCCACTGTGATAGGCAGTTTAAATAAAGAGTAAGGAACAGTCCCTGCCCCAAGGAATTTGCAGTCTAAGTAGACAAGACAGATAAAGGGTAGGAGAATGGCACTTATGGAGAATAACCTAGAAATCATTGAAAAACATATGCAACAGACATTATATGTCAGGCCAAAAGCAGCTGTTAAGAATAGACTTTATATCAAATGTAGTTTAGACCAAAACCAAGCACTAATACAACTATTGCAGTGTTGATGTTCATATAGTGAAGACTACTTTGTTTGAATTGGAAATAGATTTTCATCCCCCCACACCCTAGTTGGGAGTTGCTGAACTAGCTTTTCATCTTTGGCTGAAAATGATTGTTGAAGGCTCACTGGAGCTAATGAGGGAATGATTTCACAAGAGACATCAAAAGTTGCGGGCGCTAAACCAATTACAATGCTGATTGTTTTTCAAACAAACAAACTAAGAGATACAGTTCTACATGTTGCTCACAGGAAAATGTGTGGATTATGTAAACTATAAAATCCACATGTTCCAAAATTTGAGGCAACCTCCATCGATTAGGAGAAGACAAACTCTTCCTTTGAAGGAGGATTTTCTAGAAAGTGGGAGCTTAACCTTTTTAACCATTGTAAGTTACATACTGAGACAGAGAGAGAGCACATTTTGTTTTATTCTCCTGACCAGTGCTACTAATTCCTTGAGCCATGGATATGGAAACAGGTATGCATGTGGAGTAGAGCTTGGCAATCTTCTACTAGCAAATATATTGATAAGTTTAACACTTTTATCCAGATCATGAACTATCCACAAGGACTTTTTAAAAAAAAAAAAAATTTTATTCCACTATGGCTGGTAAGCATGTGTTGTGACCATATTTCAGCTTGGGTTCGATCCAAAGCCTTTTGATATCAATGGGAATATTTTTATTGACTTCAGTGGACCTTGGATCAGACTCCTCATGACAAGTAGAACAGAAGGGATGGGCTCTACTGGGATCAACTAACCTTTAGGTGGCTGTGACCTAACGACCTTTTGATGCCAATTGGCAGATGGCATAGGAGTACAGGTCCCCTGAGTTTGCCAAAAGAATGTCTTGTAAGGTCGCTAATGAAAGCCTGTATCACACTGGTCATTGTAACCATTGTGAGATGTACGTGTGGAAAATATCTAAGCAGTTATATGTATGTTGAAAATTATGTTGTCTAGGCCTCCCAGTTAAAGACACGTCACTGAAATGTAGTGTGCCTTGAGACAAACTACTCCAGCCAGGAGATTGGGAGATGCTTATTTCCCTGATGGACCATTGTATATTGTGTGCCTTACAACAGAAGCATACTTATAATTAGCATACTGAGTTGAATGTTAAGAAAGCATTTGCTGAGACTTCAGAAGGAAATTAACAGGAACAGATAAGCAGCAGGGGGTGGGTGGAGCAAAGCAACACTCACTGGCACAGCACCTCCTGCTGGTTGTTCTGGGAATTAGCTCTTGTCCAGCTCCAGAGCACCTCCTTCTGCCTGGTGTCTCACCTGCCTTAGACCTCATGTCCCTCCCAGACCCCCAGTGCCCCTTACAACAATGCCTCCACACTCTGGGTCTCCCCTCCCAGAAGAACCTCCAACCCTCTATCCCCACCTTGCCTCGGTGGCTACTGCCAGTCATCATCTAGCTCCTGTTCACTGGGGCAGACTGCAGTCTGTAATGGCCACTCATCATTGGCAAGAGGTTAGGATCAGCTACCTCTGCCTATTCCCAAGCTGAACCTCTGTAGCCCCAGTACTTTTGTAGGCCTTCACCAAGGCCTACAGCCTGGGGGTTTACCAGGCTTGAGCTCCCTAGCTCCTCTTGCCCTTCCCCAACACTGCTCTACTTCAGGTACCTTGCTCTCAGGCAACTAACCCTTCCCACTCCAGGGCTAGAGTGAGATTCCCCTGACTCCTGGCCCACTGCCTTCTTATCAGGACCAGCTGGCTCCTGACTGAGCTGGCCACACCTGTGGTCAGCTACTCACTCAGCTGCTCTCACTGCTTTTCCCAGCTGCAGCCCTCTCCAGGGCTGCTTTTAACTCCTGCCATCCCACTACAGCGGGAGAGGGGTGAAGGGAACCAAAGGTCTGGTCTGGCGTATCTGGGAGTGCAGAGAGATGTTCTGGTATGCCTCAGTCTGTGAAAACAAATTGCTTGCAGGCTTGATCTTATGAAAAGGGAACCTTAGTCATCGTGGTTGAAAATGCTGAGAAAAGAACTAAGGGTAAGCTATCCTGTAGGAAAGAGAGGAAAGTATTGAGAATTAAGTTTAGGCTCTTGAAAGTGTGTTATTATTTTGTTCTACATGTAACCATCTGTTTTCAATATTCTTACTTACTATCATTCGAATCTGTTCTCTGATAATAAACATATCTTTGTTTTCATTATAAATATACATAAATACCATGCTAAGTGGAGTGGTGATCCTGAGCTGAATCTTGTGAGTTGGTGTGTACTGTTTCTTTGGGAGCAGAAGATATGGGATTGTTCAGTAGAACAGGAGTTGAGGATGCAAGAGGGACGCTTGGAGGACGTGTGGGTTGGTGTGTGCCTGTATAGAGACAGCGAGGCCTGAGGAGGCCTGGAAGGCAGTGCTTGCGTTGGCAGAGGCTGGTGGAGTCAGGCAATTGATTCACGGCCAGCACAGACAGGATTTCCTCCCTCTAAGTGACAGTGGTAGCAAGGTGGCTCACAACCCTAGCTACCCCTCAGAAGCATCACAGTGGTTTTTCTTCAACAGGGGTCTTTACTGCTTGTGGGGCACAGGAAAGGGAACAGATATTATAGGGCCCAAAAATATTCTAAATCCTTAAAGATAAAATGTGGTTGCCATAAGCAATGCAAATCATTTCATATGCTTCACCAGCTGATACTTATAGAAAGAATCTCCACTTAAACCCCCAGAAATTCTATTTTTTATGTTACCTTTGCTTTATTATCTCATGAGACTGTATTACACTGGGGAAAGAGATGTTAATAGTATGATGAGCTTCAGTTTAGAAAGGATTTTTCTTTTAAATATTGAATAATAAGTCAGTACTGATTCTGTTAGAGGATGTTGCAGTGACTTCCAGCTTAGCTGTCTACAAAGATTTCTTCTCTCATGAATACAAAAACCTCTCTGGTACCTATTAATTATGTTCTCCTTGAGCACCGTGTGTATCCTACTAACAATATAATGTATGAATTGCCTTGGAAAATGTATTTATCTTTATTTAGAGTGACATTTAAAAACAAGCATGTGTTTCACTATAAAGCATAGTTAAAAGAATTTGCTAGACCAGTGGGAATTGAGGAAAAATTTGCTTCTCAGAAGAGATTTTTGTATTATCTTATTTTGGGACACTACCAAAAAGACATGAAATGCTACAGAAGTGAGAGAGGGAGACTTACTCTTAGAACCAGAACATAAAATTAATAATCCCAAGGGAAAGGTTAAGCAGGTTCAGGGCACACTAACAGTTTTACACACACACACCTTTGCATAGGACTATCAGACATGTCAGAGAGCTAACATTAACAAAGGGTAATTTAGATTTTTCAACTAGAGTAACAAGTCTGGCAGGTTCATGGTCTACCGTCTTTGAAACTTGGAGTAGTAACTCTGTCAATCATTCTGGCTCCAGTTAAGCATACTGACAAGTCAGCTGTTCATAATCCCGTAAAAGACTCCTACAGATCTTCCTGAAAATCTGCCTCAGTCTTCATAAATCACAGCTCAATAGGTCATTGAAAACGTCCTTGTAGGAATCTTTCCTCTCCTTAGATGTGCCATTTCACTTACACTAGCCCTTGAGCATTCCAGAACGCTTAGACATTGTGTCTCAGCCCTTACAAAGCTGCCTCTTTTTACAGCTTTCATGGTGATTTTTACCCCAAAAAAAATAATAATAATAAAAAAAAATCTTTATCTCATCCAATTACTGATGGGCCTGTATAGTGATTTATTCACTAATAAGGAGTTATTATCATTGTAGCCTTGCCCAATGATGATTTGTAGATTTCTCTAGTTCTGAGCAACTAGCCTCTCTGGGTATGTCTGCACTGCAGCTGGGAGCAAGCCCCCCAGCCCAGATGGACAGACACACTCCCAGGGCTTGAGCTAAAGCACTGAAAATAGCAGCACGGATGTTACAGCTCTGGCAGAGACTCAGGCTAGCCACCCAAGTGTGACAGGTGGGCTTGAGCACCTGAGCTGCCGCCCTAGCTGAAACATCCACACTGCTATTTTTAGTGCACTAACTCAAGCCTGTCTACCCACGCTGGGAGGTTCAGTCAACGCTGCAGTGTAGACATACCCTCAGAGAACTACTGTACATCTTGCTGTCAAGTCAACATAAACAAATCTGGTGTTTTTAAGCCCAGTGATTGGGGGAAGGGCTTACTATCCACTTGAGGTACAGTTAGTATTAATACAAAGGGATATTACAAGTGAAGGTGTTTAGCTCATTAGCTTAAAGGGTTTCTCAAAGGCCTCTTATTTATACTTGTAGGCCCTGTGCTTAGCTTTCTCCGAACCATTCCATTCATAAAGTTAAGCAGGTACACAATTCTTTACATAATTGGGGCTTCTAGTATCAATTCAGGTGCCTACTTCTAAACACCCAACTTTACCGGCACGCTGCACCAGGTAAAGGGGGAGGCACGTGACCTCCTCACATGACCCTACCCTGCCCCCATTCCGGGGCCCCGCGCTCTCCCCCTCCCCATGATCCATCCCACATTACCTGGGGGGTGGGGGGCCTCTGTCCTCTGCCTGCTGCGCCGGAGACTTTTGAACCTCAGGGCTCTCTGGAACTGCAGTGGCGAAAAGAGCAGAATGTGGGACCACTGGGTGGCCCCATGCTGGTAGCTCCTGCAGCGCAGCTGCACCACCCCTAGCCTTGCCCCCCACCCAGCCCTGTCCTCTGGCAGGGCCGCTTTATAGACCCAGACAGGACATAGACTTTAAGATCAGAAGGGACCATTATGATCATCTAGTCTGACCTCCTGCACAACACAGGCCACAGAATCTCACACACCCACTCCTGTATCAAACCTGTGTCTGAGCCACTGAAGTCCTCAAATCATGGTTTAAAGACTTCAAGATGCAGAGAAACGTCCAGCAAGTGACCCATGCCCCACGCTGCAGAGGAAGGCGAAAAACTCCCAGGGCCTCTGCAAATCTGCCCTGGAGGGAAATTCCTTCCCGACCCCAAATACGGCGATCAGCTAAACCCTGAGCATGTGAGCAAGACTCACCAGCCAGACACCCAGGAAAGAATTCTCTGTAGTAACTCAGATCCCACCCTATCTAACATCCCATCACAAGCCATTGGGCATATTTACCACTAATAGTCAAAGATCAATTAATTGCCAAAATTAGGCTATCCCATTATACCATCCCCGCCATAAACTTATCAAGCTTAGTCTTAAAGCCAGATATGTCTTTTGCCCCCACTACTCCCCTTGGAAGGCTGTTCCAGAACTTCACTCCTCTGATGGTTAGAAACCTTCGTCTAATTTCAAGTTTAAACTTCCTGATGGCCAGTTTATATGCATTTGTTCTTGTGTCCACATTGGTACTGAGTTTAAATAATTCCTCTCCCTTCCTGGTATTTATCCCTCTGATATATTTATAGAGAGCAATCATATCTCCCTTCAGCCTTCTTTTGGTTAGGCTAAACAAGCCAAGCTCTTTGAGTCTCCTTTCATAAGACAGGTTTTCTATTCCGCAGATCATCCTAGTAGCCCTTCTCTGTACCTTTTCCAGTTTGAATTCATCCTTCTTAAACATGGGAGACCAGAACTGCACACAGTATTCCAGATGAGGATTCACCAGTGCCTTGTATAATGGTACTATCACCTCCTTATCTCTACTGGAAATACCTCGCTTGATGCATCCCAACACCCCATTAGCTTTTTTCACGGCCATATCACATTGGCGGCTCATAGTCATCCTGTGATCAACCAGTACTCCGAGGTCCTTCCCCTTCTCTGTTACTTCCAATTGAGGTGTCCCCAGCTTATAACAATAATTCTTGTTATTAATCCCTAAATGCATGACCTTGCACTTTTCACTATTAAATTTCATCCTATTACTATTACTCCAGTTTACAGGGTCATCCAGATCTTCCTGTATGATATCCTGGTTCTTCTCTATATTGGAAATACCTCCCAGCTTTGTGCCATCCACAAACTTTATTAGCACATTCCCACTTTTTGTGCCAAGGTCAGTAATAAAAAGATTAAATAAGATTGGTCCCAAAACTGATCCCTGAGGAACTCCACTAGTAACAGTTCACCTTTCAGTACGACCCGTTGTAGTCTCCCCTTTAACCAGTTCCTTATCCACTTTTCAATTTTCATATTGATCCCCATCTTTTCCAATTTAGCTAATAATTCCCCATGTGGAACCATATCAAATGCCTTACTGAAATCGAGGTAAATTAGCTCCACTGCATTTCCTTTGTCTAAAAAATCTGTTACCTTCTCAAAGAAGGAGATCAGGTTGATTTGGCACGATCTACCTTTTGTAAAACCATGTTGTAATTTGTCCCAATTACCATTGACCTCAATGTCCTTAACTACTTTCTCCTTCAAAAAATTTTCCAAGACCTTGCATACTACAGATGTCAAACTAATAGGCCTGTAGTTGCCCGGATCACTTTTTTTCCCTTTCTTAAAGATAGGAACTATGTTAGCAAGTCTCCCATCATACGGTACAACCCCTGAGTTTACAGATTCATTAAAAATTCTTGCTAATGGGCTTGCAATTTCATGTGCCAGTTCCTTTAATATTCTTGGATGAAGATTATGTGGGCCCCCATTTAGTCCCAATAAACTGTTTGAGTTTGGCTTCTACCTCGGATGTGGTAATATCTACCTCCATATCCTCATTCCCATTCGTCATCTTACCGTTATCCCTAAGCTCCTCATTAGCCTTATTAAAGTGGCAAAGTATTATGAGGCAAAGTATTTGTTTAGATATTGGGCCATGCCTAGATTATCTTTAACCTCCACTCCATCCTCAGTGTTTAGCGGTCCCACTTCTTTCTTTGTGTTCTTCTTATTTATATGGCTCTAGAACCTTTTACTATTGGTTTTAATTCCCTTTGCAAGGTCCAACTCTACATGGCTTTTGGCTTTTCTCACTTTATCCCTACATGTTCTGATTCAATAAGGTAGCTTTCCTTGCTGATCACTCCCATCTTCCACTCCTTGTAGGCTTTCTGCTTTTTCTTAATCACCTCTCTGAGATGCTTGCTCATCCAGCTTGGTCTACAACTCCTGCCTATGAATTTTTCCCCCTTTCTTGGGGTGCAGGCTTCTGATAGTTTCTGCAACTTTGACTTGAAGTAATTCCAGGCCTCCTCTACCTTTAGATCCCCAAATTCTTCAGTCCAATCCACTTCCCTAACTAATTTCCTTAATTTTTTTAAAGTTAGCCCTTTTGAAATCAAAAACCCTAGTCACAGATCTATTTTTGTTTATCCTTCCATTTAGTTTAAACAGAATTAGCTCATGATCACTCAAACCAAGGTTGTCCCCTACAACCATTTCTTCTATGAGGTCCTCACTACTCACCAAAACCAAACCTAAAATGGCTCCCCTCTTGTTGGTTCAGCAACTACTTGGTGAAGGAATCCATCAGCTATTGCATCTAGGAAAATCTGAGCCCTATTATTATTACTAGCACTTGTCCTCCAGTCTATATCTGGGAAGTTAAAGTCTCCCATGATCACACAATTCCCATTAGTATTTACTTCACTAAAAACATTAAAAAGGTCTCTATCCATATCCAAATCAGATCCCGGTGGTCTATAGCACACCCCAAGCACTATCCCAGGGGAGGCTCTAGTAGCTTTCTCCCCCAATGTGATTTTTGCCCAGACAGACTCGGTCTTATCCATTCCATCCCTTCTTATTTCTTTACAGTCTACCTCATCATTGATATACAGTGCTACTCTATCACCTTTGCCTTTATTTCTGTCTTTCCTAAACAGCACATAGCCTTCAATACCTGTACTCCAGCCATGACTACTATTCCACCATGTTTCTGTTATCCCTATAATATCCGGTTTCACTTCCTGCACCAGTAACTCTAATTCCTCCATTTTGTTACCTAGGCTACTCGCATTGGTTTACAAACATCTTAATTCTTGGTGTTTGCCTTCACTCACATTCTTTCGATTAGGCCCAGACATTCTACCCCCAGTATCAACTATTAGAATGGTATCTACACTACCCTTCCTCCATATGTCCATTCTCCTACCCACAGCTGTATCCTTTCTTACTTCGTTTTCTTCCCTCTCAATGTTAAAATCTGGCGTGGAGTTTACCTGGACATCTCCCAACCATCTCCCCCCAATTCCTAGTTTAAAGCTCTCTTAATCAGTTGTGACAGCCTCCATCCTAGAAGTCTATTTCCCTCCCTACTCAGATGAAGTCCACCACAAGAGAACAGTCTTCTGTCTATGAATGCCTCCCCGTGGCCATACATCCCAAAGCCCTCCTTATAGCACCACTGCCTGAGCCATCTGTTGATCATAATCTTGTCACACCTTTGTTGCACTTCTCTAGGAACAGGCAGAATCCCACTGAAGATCACCTGAGCCTCGATTTCCTTAAGCGTCTTCCCCATTCTGGCATAGTCTCCCTTGATACTTTCCAACGAGAATCTAGCCTTATCATTCGTTCCCACAAGAAGGACAATCAGTGGATTCTTTCCCCCTCCCGTTAGGATCCTCTTCAGCCTCAGGTCCACATCCGGTATCTTAGCACCCGGCAGACAGCACATCCTTCTGTTCTCTGGATCAGCTCTGGTTACAGGCCTGTCTATTCTTCTCAGTAAGGAGTCTCCAATCACGTAGACCTGCCTTTTCCTGGTGATGGTGTGATTCTCCAGTCTATCTATTCCCTGTTCCCTCTCGCTGCAAGTGCTTTCGATTCCTATTCACCCTTGCAATCCTCCGCAAACCCATCCCGTATCCTCCTGCAGCTCATGTTTGGTGTTGTTATCTCCATTGACTCTTCCCCTCTTCTTATAGGACTAGCTTCTCTTCTTCCTTGCCCTCTCACCTTCAGCGACCACCTGCTATGCCCCTTCTTTATTTTCCAACTCCGCAAACCTGTTCCTGAGCTCTATTTCTCCTTCGATAGCCTGTCTTTTCCTCTGCCTGGTTCTTTTAGTCACATGCTTCCACCATCCACTTTCCTCACCCAGCAGTCTCCCCTCAGAGTTCTTTGGCCCTGCTTCCATCTGCAAGTCTGAGCTTTTCCCTTCAGACTCCTCATGTCTTTGCTACATCATCTCCTCAAACTCCCTTCTAAACTCAACCAGAGTTTCCACCTGCATCTCCAATCCTCAGATCTTTTCTTCCATCAGCTCTATCAGGTGGCACTTTATGCAGATGAAGCTCTTATCAGGTACCCCCTCCAGGACCATGTACACGCCGCAGCTCCCACAACCAGTCATCTTCATTGTGTCTTCCACTGCTTGGATCACTACCACTGCTGCCTTTGTATTTGTCATAGCCTTCTCACCTAAATCCTGTAAATCTGGGAAACACAAACCAAACCAAAACACCACCACCCACAGCAAAACAAAGCCCCCAAAAGCACCAAAACACTGCTAGAACACTGCACACTCCCTTCACTAGCCCATCTGTTCCTCTGCCTGCGTCCCTTAGTCTTCCCCCAAACTCCCCCTGCAAAATTCCACTCAAACGCCCCTGTTTACAGCTCTGTTTGCTGGCTCCTGTGCCACTGCAGCTGTCTATGCTGCTGCCTGACTGGCTAGCTACCTTTATAGGACCCCTAGTCAGAGAAGCCCCGCCCCCTAATCAGAGCTCAGCTTCTCTCCCAGCACACTGCCCCTACCAGCCGCCACACATACAAATACAACTACACCTACAAATAGCTACAAATACCTTTGCCTCCAACAGAAGTCCCACTCAAACTCCTCTGTTTACAGCTCTATTTGCTGTAGGCAGCTGCATGGAAGGGCTGAGGATGGTTACAGCTGTGCCAGAGGAGCTGCACATTCTGCTCCTTTTGTCACTGCAGTTCTGGAGAGCCCTGTGGTTCAGAAGTCTCAGGCGCAGTGGGAGGAGGACAGAGCCCCTCCCCAAGTAACATGGGATGGATCATGGGGAGGGGACACCAAACATGCCAAGGTCCACCCAATATGAAAGGCCAGTGATTTTAAGGTCATAGGAAGACTAAACTATACATTTAAATTAGGATTGAGCAACTGGATAACTTTAATTGAAAGCATCATTTTTCCTTTCTACATGCTATCAAGCTCCCTGCTGCTGACTGGGATGAGAAGCAAAAGTGATAAAACACCACAGGAAAAGCTGTTAGTGTTTCTGGCCTTATCAGAATGAAGGACTATCATAATAGTCACAGGAAAGTCTCTTCCTTCCAGTTTTGCAGTCTACAGGTTCCATGTTATAGAAGATATATCAGCATTTGGGTCCAAGTCCTGAGAAGTGCTAAGTACCTACCAATCCCAATCAGTATAATGAGAGTTCCAGGTGCTGCATTAAAGACAAATCTATTACTATTGTGAAACTATCAGCACAAGTAAGGGTTGCAGAATCAGGACCAAATACCTTTTCAGTGCTCAAACTCAATCTCTGAACAATGGGTTTGCCCACTGCTAATGTAATACTTTTACCTTTTTTGCATTTCATGAAGAGCTTTGTTTCTTCAGAACAAATCTGGCAGCCAGCAATCGAATTCTTCTCTTTTCTATATTTTAAAACTCTGGAAAATGCCATAAGCTGAGTGCTGAGGTCTGCTCAAACAGCTAGTAAAGTCAACGGAAAGGCTCCCATTACTTCAGTTGGATCAAACCACAGAGACCAACAGATTTTGTGGGCCAGATCCCCATTTGGTGCAAATACATGTCTCCCCATTAAAATTTACACTAGCTGAGGATCTGGTCTTGTGTTTTATTTTTGACCTCTTGATATTTCATTATACATATATCCTCCATGTGGCAAACTTAGTCAACCTGAATCTTTATTTTGAAAAGTGGGCATTTTGCCTTAATGATTACAGTCTAGAGACAGTGTGTTGAGCATCAATTACAGGTGACTTTTAAGGAAAAGTTACTTTTCCTTGAATCACCTTAGATGTGTAGGCAGGAGGGAGAGGTCTTACTACTTCTATTATTGCCCATCTTTCCAATCATGAAGAGTAGCCATCATTAACACCCACGGATATCATACAGGTTTGTGAAACTGATCTCCTGGCGAATATTGTTTCCCAAAATTAAAATGAAGATTTCATTGATCCATATAGGTCTTTAAAAAAAGAAGTCTGCAGCAGAGAGATCATATATTGATTAATATGTTTCATTTTGCTTAATTGTTTCAACACGTGTGACAGGAAAATAGAATGAAAATTACACACACACACACACAAAGTGAAAAGGAGTTGCAACATTTTATAATATGTGGCAGGCCTCTTACTTAACTGCTAATGTATTCACCATTAGCATTTTGTTGGGTTCTTCTTAGAGATGAGCGGACCTCAAAATGTTGAGGTTTGGATCAATTTATATGAGTATCCATAAATTGTGGTTTGGGGTTTTGTTTGGTTTGGTTTAGGGTTTTGGGGGGAGGAAAACGGGGAGGGAGAGAGTTGGGAAGCCTGACCAAACAACCTTGATGTGGAATTTGGTCTGGAATATGCACAAGGTAGCCTCTTCCAGAAATTCCCAACATTTCCTGATTTCATAAGGGAAATACAGCAATACCACAAGAAAGGTAATTTTTGCAGCATTTCCAGCTTGTACAAAACCATCTGCAATTTGCTCCTCAGCACTAATAAAAAACCAATACAAAAACGTAAGTAGCTAAAGCATGAACATTCAGTTGATTTTCTTTTCTTTTTTTTTTTTTTTTTTTAGAGTTTTGTTTGTTTTTCCATTTGTCAAATCCTTTCTAATTCAGGTCTTCCTCATACTAGGACATATTCCGAGTCTTCTGTATGTTCTGTACTACATTGTGCAGACTTATTATAATCATTATGAGAAAGTATGAGAATGGTGCAAAACTTTCACACTGAAACCTGAAATTGATCAACCTTGCAAGTAAACCTTGGACCATATTTGGAGAAGCGCAGGCCAACTTACAATTTTCAGTGAAAACAATGGAAAGAGTGATGATTTTGCAAAATTTCAAAACATAAAACTAAGCAAACCATGGAAGTCCTAAGCAGAATCTTGGGAAATGGTTGAGACATAAAAATCAAAGTAAAACTCCATGACAATGAGCCCACATGAACTGCATCCAAAAAACATGAACTGAATCCAAAACACAGTTACACACAAGTCTCTACAAACCAAAACTGCTGAGTTTCACACAGGATTACTTAAAAAAGCTATTGTTTTTCCTTTCATTGTGCAGACTGGAAGTTGTCTTTTAAGTTCAAGGTATTATTGATCTTCTGCAGAGTAAATTATATTTTATATAGCTGTAGATAAACATAAGATCATTAAAAATTGAGCACAAAGCTCTTGGAAATTGGAAAATTTTCACTATCAGAAAACTTTGTTGTTTCCTTTGATATTTGCTATCAGAGAGTTTCTCTACAACTACATGCAGCATAAGAACAGACTATAATAATAAATACACTGCCAAAAATTAGATGTAGCTCTCATAAGATTACATCTGCTTGAGTCCAGTGACAATTTTACAATCCATGATTCTGCTGGGATGAGATAAGAAGGATGTTGGAATCGAGCAACAGATACAAACTCAATCCATTTACCATGACTGTGCTGCACAATGCACTTAAAAGGAATATATTAGTATGCTTTAAGCATTTTTTAAATTCTATAGGTATACTGACACTTTCCCTATTACAATTTCACCTTTAAGGGCCTGACTCCAAGGTAATTAAAACGAGTGAAAAGAATCCAATTGGTTTCACTGAGATTTGAATCAGGCCATAAAAAAAAATTAAATGCATAGAGTACACTCAAACTTCCACATTTCTGCATCTCAAGCCAGCCATGATATAGTAAATAATTGTTCATAAAGTTATTGGGAAGTTACACTGTCACACTAGACTATAGGTGGAAAGATGAGCTGGGACAGTATGCAGTCACATACAGTAGTATAAAAAACAGACGGTAATAACAAGCTACCATTTTTGCTAAGAAAGGAAGCAGTTCTATTTGAACTTTGTATTTTGCATAAAATTGTGTGGGCATTTTCTTTGACCTTTTAACAAAAACACTAAATGAACGTACACTACAGCACTGTAAGATAGTCTCCAACCAACTTCTCTTTATCTGGTCAAAAAAAGCAACTGCAAAATTCTGTTCAGGGAGAAACAATTTTGAGTCCCTTTCAGGACTAGACCTGAAGGCCAGAAATAATAACTCCCCCAATGTATCGTATTATTATCTGCAGACCAAAATTTTAAAAGTTTTCCAAAGCAACAAGCAAAGATAAATTACTGAATTTCCTTGATATAACATTTTATATTAAAAGAAACAGAACCATAATTCAATCAAATGGCTAGATTCTCTTGGATATTTGTGCATAACCCCTATTGACTTGGGAACATAAAAATACTGTAACTCATTTGTTACTTTAAATCAGTGTTTTATAATAAGAAATGTTTGCAGTAAATACCATGGTAAGAAGTCTTTATTAAAGTAATCTGTTTTAATCAAGGCATAATATATAATTAACAATAACAAATTTATTCAACTTTTACCTTCTTTTTATGTTCACAGAATAGATGTAAGTAGAGTGATTTTTCACACTCAAATTACTGTCACCTTGTACTCCTCCACATATGCTTGTTGTAGCCACTTCTTGTCTTATACTTAGATTGTAATTCTTTGGAGCAGGGAGTCATTATAGGCATTCACAGTACCTAGAGCAGATTGGGCTACCAAAATGCAGTTAATAATCATGGTGACTTGAAGTTTATCCATATCTTACAATGTTTTTGCTCTGTGGCTTAACTGCAAATGACAATTCACATTTTAGTGCCTTATGGCTGTCAGCTTTGTTTCCTGATTAGGGGCCTGATCCAAAGCCTACTGGCGTGAAACGAAAGGTTCCCATTGACTTCAGCAGGTTTTGGATCAGGCATCTGATCCTGCAAAGTACTGAATACATCCAGGAGGTCTGAGTTCCCTCTGCTCACGTTTAATACATTCAGTAAATCTAAAATCAGTCAAATGGTAATGGAAGGGGGTAAGAATGAAGCAAATTCATTGAAAGATACAGCACAAGCAGCATCAGTGCAAGAGCATCCACACCAATGTGCCTCTGCGATGGCAGCTAGACCACTTTTAAGAAGGAGAGAGCCGCACCAGCTCCATTTAAAACTCTCTCTGAAGGCTGTCCATTAGTACTGACATTGTTGCGATGGAGATACATGTTCTCTAGGAACTGGATTGGCACCACCAACCAGGGCCACCCAGAGGATTCAGGGGGCCTGGGGTCTTCGGTAGCAGGAAGCCCCCGCCGCCGAATTGCCACCGAAGACCCAGCAGCGGCGGGTCCCGGGGTGGAAGGACCCCCCGCCATGGGTCTTCAGGGCACTTCAGCGGCGGCTCCCAGAGCGGAAGGACCCCCCGCCACTGAACTGCTACTGAAGACCCTGAGCGGAAGATGTTCCGGGGACCCGGGCCCCGCGAGAGTTTTCCGGGGCCCCCGGAGTGAGTGAAGGACCCCGCTCCAGGGGCCCCAAAAACTCTCCAGGGGCCCCAAAAATTGCCCCACTTGCCCCACCCCCCCCTCTGGGCGGCCCTCCACCAACACATTTCACATAGGTTACCAAGCGGCTATTATCATTTTTGGTCTCTACTGACCTTGGCAAGATTAGAACACAAGATCAGATATGAACGGTGCTTTACTATCCAAATGTCACCACTGCACTTCCTGAACACCATACTGGTTTTCTATTTCATTTGATTCTGTAAGAAACCCAGTATCTGAGCTCATCATTCCTCAAAAGAGTAAAAAAAAAAAAGTGTGTAGAAATACAAAATATGTATTGTATCCCAGAAAGTGTTTATTTTGCACAAACAAAGGGTAGGTCTTCTCTGCAGCTAGGGGTGTGCTTCCTACTACAGACAGATATGCGCTAGCTCTGCTCAAGCTAGTGCACTAAAAATAGTAGGGCAGCCAGGGATAGCAGGAGCTGTAGCCTGAGTA
The DNA here is from genome assembly GCF_013100865.1 of Trachemys scripta elegans. Classification (NCBI taxonomy): domain Eukaryota; kingdom Metazoa; phylum Chordata; order Testudines; family Emydidae; genus Trachemys; species Trachemys scripta. Next base: position 182,693,111 of record NC_048298.1, read on the forward strand.
CTCACTTGGGGCTTTTTAGTGTTCATAATTAGCACATACGCTATATTAGATAGACTGAACCTGGGATATTTGTGGTTTTTCATACATAGACCACTTTGCTATGAATTCTATGAGGGGGGGGAGAAGTCTTTAGATATATTAATAGCTATTTCTTTATAGCATTTCCTGTCTGGCAATGAACAATGTTCCAAAAGAGCTTTCCCTTTCCATGAGTGGGCACTATCACTTTACAGCATAGCATGCCAAAGAATAACTTTAATGGATACTATATGCAATTCTAATGATCAGACTGGAATGTGAGGTTAGACAAAAAGGTGCTGGAATGCAATAATGAGTAGAGAAAAGGCAACACCTGAACATACAAGTAGAGTAACTAGATTAGTGATGTCCTTCCTTTCATTTCCCCTAGCTTTTGTATGTTTTCACTATTATACATATTGGTGTACTAAACTTAAAATTAACTAAGTTTTGAATACAGGGTACTCGTGTTGAAGATTCAAATTAAGGTTGAGATTTCACAATAAATCTGCTCAGAGACTTCCACTATAAATAGAGAAGAGCAAACTTGAATATTCCTAAAGTAAAAATACAAAACTTGAGAAAAAAATAAAATCCTTTCAGGTATCCTATATACACATCATAAAAAAATAAAAGGCATAAGGTCTAATTTCTAATAAACCTTTTGCAGGTTATCTGTAAAACATTTTAGAGTTTTGAAATGTTTCATCAAATAGCTTTATAAAATGAATAGACCTTATTAGTACCACAATTTTTTATTTTTATAATGCCTTTCATCAGAAGATCTCAAAGCACTTGACCAACATGAATCAATTAACCCTCCCAAAACTCCGTGAGGTGGGTAAGTCTTGCAAACTACAAGAGAAACATTGCAGCCTTCACCCAGTGTAACATTGCAATCCACTTTTGTAATTTATGATCTATTGAAATATATAACCAAATTCTGTAGAGATTCACTACTTTATGCTTTTCAGACTTTTCTCCTGACCCAACAGTTTTTTTTAATCATCTTATACTCAGCTGTATTTCTGATAATGTAAAGGGAAATGTTTCTACAGATTTGCAGGGACTGATTTTTATACATATGGTTTCAACATACTGTATATTTTAAGTCTCTAATGCCAAAGAAAGCAAATGCTGAGAAACTGCACATGGTATGCAAAAATGCTTACCATGTCATTGATTATTCTCTGATGTGATATATTACCAAAAGTAGACATTATTATTTGTATAAAATGACATCTATGGAGAGCACATTTTCCTACAAATTAAGGCACCAGTCCTGTCAATGCATCCACACAGACAGATGGCTGTGCACAAACAAAGTCATCATCGACTTCAGTGAGGCTCCTTGCAGGCATGAGACTCCACACACAATTCAGTTTGCAGGATCTGGGCATAAATAGGCAACATAAGAACCACTAGCAAAGTTTAAAGCCATAATCTTTCAGTGAACTCAATACATGCAGGCCCCTGTGCCCAAGCAGAACCACACTGAAGTCCATAGTCAGTCACCTTCATAGCACTCAAGACAGGATCAGGATCTGATTCTAAGTTTTAGTGTAAGATCTAAAACAAATTACATTTTGTCGGGCAATTTCTATCATCACAGCGCTCCAGGAAAGTAGTGTATGGAATGTTTGATCATCCAAGAATTACATCTTCCACAGAGGTAACACCTAAAAGTATGACAGACTACAGTACTATGATTTGGCAGTTCATAGCACACTTATTCAGACAGGAAACAGATACCTTACTATCTGCTTTACTGCAGTTGATCACTTGCATTTTTGTTCAGATGCTTCCTATTTAAATTTATAGCACATCATTCTTTTAAAAAATATCTATCCTAAAGGAAAACATGGGCTAGCAGGCTGAAAGTTCAGAAGATAAGGAACCCTTTTCAATATAAATAGTCTATGAAATAATTTTCAAAGTGCAATTTTACTATATTCTGGAAAACAATCAAGTGCCTCTTTCTTGATTTTTTTTCTGATGTTCATGTATTGATGCTGATAATATATTGGCAACATAAGTAATAAGTAGAATTAAATACCAAAAGTTATTTTATTTCAAAGTATTTCTCTAAAGTGCCATCATAATTATGCCAAAAATTGAAAGTCTTCTATGATAGCTTTGCTACGATGGATGTGGCTAAAGCTCATCTGGAGTAGCTTTAATGCTGGTAGTATGTGTCGCAGCCCTATGCTCTGTCATGGCATCCGGATGGCCAATTGTCGGTCAGAAGGTCACATTGGTGTCGTGTGCAACACCTTGGTGCCATGTGCAGCGCCTTGGTGTCGTGTGCAGCGCCTTGGTGTCGTGTGACCATTCTCGAACCTTCCGCCTGGTCAATTGTAGGTCACATTGGTACCGTGTGCTACAATTCCAGTGTGCCATGTGCATAAGCATAGCGTGCCGGGTGCAGTGTCTGTTTACGTAGAGGGCACCAGCTCGGAACCTGGTTGGTGTAGGAGCGGGGAACCAATTAGATGCTAGCACGTGCAAGGGTCTTCGAACAAAAACTATGTCCCTCACCTAAATCAGCAGGAGTGTCCGTGTGTTAGCTGAAAGGCCTGATCACCCTTTCAGCCAGGATCTCCTCCGGATTTAGCTAGCTCGTGTCGTGTTCTTTCGGGTTACATCTCATCATGTCCTTGGTGTCTGTACTGCTGGTCAGCTGCGCCTGGAGTATGGTATGCATGTATTAATTTTCATAGACATTCTGTTGGTTAGGCCCTTTTTCTTTATTACTTGGTACCAAATCTCATGTACAGTGTATAGAGGGCAAATTGTTACAGTTCGCTCAGTTTTGTATGCTTGTTCTGGTTTTTGGTAAATAGTTGGTTGTAAATTATCTGATTCCTTGTTGTTAAATGTATATAGCTTGTTTTATATTACTGCTTTCTTGTTGTTAAGTGTACATAGATTGTTTTATAGTGCTGCTCTGGTGACAGTTTTGGCTGGTTACTTGTTCCTATTTCAATTGAGTTTATATTGTTAGTTGGTAAAAGTGCTCCTCCCCAGCCCAAGTTGTGATTTTTTTCCCATCAATAAATGGCCACCTGTTTTTGAATTGCAATCTGCCTCTGTCTCAATTTTCCCCCTTCCACTTGATCCTCATTCGAACCTGTATTGGTCTCGGACAGTATGCATGTGTGCTTCTAAATATACCACATTGTTTCTGTCCTTAATAATATGCTTTCTTATTTACAGTATTGGATGGCCCAAATAAACCATCATTAATCATGCACTCAGTATAGTGGCGACAAACAATCTGTTTTTGACCACGTAGTTAGTTACTAGTTAAAAGCTGTTGCAAACAGCTTTTATTTGCATGGAAGAAAATCAGCTTCAAGTAACTGCTTGCAATAATTTGCAGGAACCTGCTTGTGCAATCCAGATTCTGCAAGAACACCACGTACAGTTTGCTTCACACATCAGGAAGAATGTACCATTCTGTGTAAGATACAAAGTGATTCCTCCTAGACATGGCTCCAGTTAAACACAGAAATGATACTACATTTACAAGATAATGCAAAATTGGAAGTGACTGCCAGAACTTCAGCTGTTGTAAATTGGTATAGTCCATGAAACTATACTGGTTTACAAAAGTTACGGAACTAAACCTGGAAATTGGGTGTGTTACATTACACAATAGGACTGTATGTTGGTTTGCTCAATCTGGCTATTTTTGAAGAGTAACTTATCATATTAATAATAAGCAGCAGCAGTTTGAGGATTTCTTATCCAGTTTCAGAGCTATGTTAATTAGTGCATTTGTTCAATGTGTTATGTTGGGTTTTCTCCTTTATTCCGAAATCTTAAATATTCATGAATACTTACTGTTGATGTTGCCAGGAGTTATATGTTCATAACCAAGATCAGAATTTGTCCTTATATGTATTTTATTATGATTGCATTAGGTTGTTACAAAATAAAGTATAAGAAAAATGCTATTTTATTATCAATTTTCTATTGATTTGTATAAAAAAAGACAATGAATGGTACATAAATGGCTTACAATTTGTATGTTCCTGAATACTGCATGCTTCATGGGTTTTCCATGCCATTTTACAGTGCAAAGATGCAAGACTAGACAATATAAAACCAGAGAATGCATTGATGTAACACATTAAATTCCATGAAAATTTTCAACAAAACAAGGAATAGAATACATTTAAGTTAGAGCCGGGCAGGAAATGTATCCTTCTACAACAAAATTAGGTAGCAGGCCAGAGACTTAATGCAAAAATGTAGAAGAGATTCTTCACTATCCACACATCATTCATCACTGTAAGAGATGTACGGCGCCAAGGATTTGAGGAGGGGGAAGCAGCCAAATCGAGCCCAATAACCCAACATGCAAAGAGCTTTGTTTGCAAATTAGGAATTAGAATGCTGAGAGAAAGCAAGTCCAGGACAATCCTTGAGATTCATATCAGAGGCCATTCAGATTTGATGTCATCATCTGAAGATATGTTTGTCTGATAAAGTGCCCATTTGTTCTAAGTTACGCAGGCAGTTAATATTAATTTAAACACAAGAAAACAATGAAAAATATCATTTGCAGAAAATAAACCAGTAAATCTGCCAGTTGACCACACATGTGCAGTGGATGTAAAATTCTGGAAAAATTCCAGCAGCTGTAAAGCTTCTAAAATTCTTCTCTCTTGCTCTCTCTCTCTCTCTCTCTCTTCTCATTACCAAGCATCTGTCTGGTAGATGTCACCCAACAAGTTGTTTATTTAGTTCCTGATCTTCAGATAACTGTCAGCATTTTAAATAGAGTTTTCAACTTCTCTCTTTTACTAGCATTATCTGTTGCTAATGTAAAGTTTAATACTGCTTTTATTCCTAACTTGGAGCCCTATCCTGAAAATACTTCATTTTACTTGTGTGAAAGGGTTTGCAGGACTGGAGCTTTTTAACTCTGCCCCTTCCCTATATACCTCAGGGCCAAAATCAGGAAAAACAAGTTAGCTTTAGGTCCAGAGAAACCTGTACGTATTAAAAAAGGGGCGGGGGGGCATTAAGTCTACACTTAATACTATCATTTGAGCAAGAATTTACCAATCATGGGATGGTACAGAAAAAACATCTGACAAGTTATGTTTTGAAAACACAACAGAGCTTGCTGGTTTGACTTGGCTGTGGCCATCAAATATGGCAGTGTGTGTGTGTGTAAACTGAATATCATTTCTATATGAGAAACTGTTATCAGAACCTGTAATAGCATCTTTGTAACATAGCAATGAATGATTATTGCAAAGCTACATTTTACTTTTTATTGGTCCTATCTAGAACATGACTACAGCTAAAATAAATTCTCTAATGTATTTTTGCTTATCAGATTTGTGTACAATAACAGTGTGTCATGGCATAAGTTGATGTAACTCCATTGAAGTGAAGGAAACTACACAGATTTTTTTTACCAGCTTAGGATCGGGGACATTGTGACTAAAGGTATTTAAATAAATCTTTTGTTGTATTAGACTGTTCTTGTGAATGAAACCGCTGATCTCCACTTGGCTGTGACTCAAGCCCTTTTATTTGCTGACTGGGGAATATTTAACTGAGTGTAAGTTCTAGCACAAATCTTAGTGAGAGTGGTCATGCTGGAGGTGCCCTAGTTGCCATTTTGCAAGCACTTTGTAGTTAGAAGCGGGAAAAAAAAGAGGTTTCTGCAGATAGCAAGAGGGAATGATGATGACCAGTAGCATCAAAGTGAGGGGTAGCATGTAGGAACCACCACCAATGGAGACAGAAGACTACTATTATTTATGTTACTGTAGTGCCTCGCAGCCCTAATCATGGCCCAGGTGCTATACAAACAGAACAAAAAGATAGTCCCTTTCCCCCCCAAGAGCTTATAGGCTCCTAGTCTGATGACACTTCATGCAAAGAAATTCACCTGGTTGTCTGGAGTACGGGCCAGGTAATGAGGAAGGGAATATTTATCTGGTATCTGCTGTCTCTCTGGTATCACTTTTCAAGATGTCACCCAGAGCTTTATGCTGGGCTGCAGCCTACCAGGCCACCACCCCCATTACTCCAGCACCCGGGGGAGGAAGGGAACTCACAGTGACAGGCTGTTGTGATGCTGCTGGAGGAGGAAGCCCAACAACTCCACTCAGTTGCTCTGAAGTCTCAATGAACCAGTGCAAAGAACATTTGTTTAGAAGTCCCAATGTACTCAAATGGGCAAATCCATACAATTGCATTAAAGTCCAGATGTATCTATGTGCTTTAAGTGCAACTGCAACTTCCAGTGCTACCACAAAATGCATGTGCACATACCTACCTCCTTTCAGAGGCAGCAATAAAGAAATATTCACCCAATGACACCCATAACCTGACGGGAATGTAGGACATGCACAATGGAAGGCAGGGAAAAGTGGGAAAAGGCCGGCTTCTCACAAGTGCCATCTTACAAAGTAATTCCGCCCACCCAAATCCTCTCCCTCTCAATTCCCATGCTTGTGAGAAGTGCTGGGGGGTTGACTAATAGCAACTCTTCTAACAAGAAAGGGTTGACATTAGTCAGTGGGTACTGTGATTTACCCAAGCATTTGGTCTAACCTGCCAGCTGCTGCCCCAGTATCCAGCACCAAGTACGATAGTCTATCCATAACTGCAGACCAATACACATTTCTTGCTTAATCCTTCCTCTTGGCTGTCTTTTCTTGCTTTGACCTTTTTGCCAAATCCTTAAAAATAATAATAATAATAATAATCTATAAATGCTTGAGAGACAAGGTGGGTGACGTAATATTTTATTGGACCAACTTCTGTTAGTGAGAAAGACAAGGCCCAACACTGCCACAGCAACACTGCTCATAAATGTTTGGGTTTTTAATGGCCTGTTACCAAGTTTATCTCAGGCTGAGTTCTTTGTATTTACACAACTACAGGGAAGGTTACTCATACATGATCAACACATGGTGATAGGCATGTTAGGAGCTGGATCACAACTGTTTTTGTCCAAAGAAACGTTATGAGGAAGTCTTCTCATGAGTTGGTCATACAAAGTTTAGTTTGATAATGATTACAAAAGTAATGTTCCTATTTCCTATATTTCCTGATTTGAAAACTCTGTTTTGCATGAGTAATCCCAATGAAGTTAATGGAGTCTGAAGATAGGGAGTCTGGCTTTTAAAGATCTTTATTTCCTAACTAGATTTGAGAACATATTATTTTAAAAACACACCCTTATGCATCTATGTGTCTCTCTTTCATATTATAGGTGTTGCTACCAACATCAAGGTGTCTGCCTTGGCTGATTTTTTTTAATTATGATTTTTACTTTTTTAAGTTCTAGCTTAAATGGCTCAGTTGTTTCTAAGAACTGGGTTGTAGGGGGAAAAACCCAAACCCTCTTTACCCATGTTCAAAAATTCTCACAGCCACATAATTGAGAAGCCCTAGTGCTCCACGCTTCAGAGCAAGGAGCTGAAATTTAGCCAGGGGTTGCACTGATATCAGGGGTGTGTCTTTTGCTGTCCCCATGAGTATCCACCCAAATTTGGCCCACGAGTAAGCCCATGAAAATTTCCTCTACTGAGCATGTCTGAGTTGGCTGTTAGAGACTGACAACATGATATCTCAAAAGATTCCATCCGCACTAAGCATATGCAAATTGTTTGGAGAATAATACTGCTGGCTTCTAACCAAAATTCCACCGGCACTGAGCACGCTACATCCCCATGCAACTACCATCTGCTAAGTGGGCTGAGCATATGCTATCCCCACAGATCATGCTCCCTCTCAGGGCTGAGCAGAATATTTAGAAGAATTACTCCTCTTAACTGTCAGGAAGTACTGACACCAGAACTCAGAGCAGAGAGACTCTCTCATGTTCTCACTGCCCCCCAGTTGCTGGTTTCTAATTAGCAAGGAGAAAGCAAACTGACTCAGATATAGAGGTCTGAGGAGCAGGAATGGGAGGAGGGAGTAGAAGCAAAGGGGGGACAGAAGCAGTACCAGGGAGAAGGAGTCAGAAAGATTTACGGCCAGTAGACAATTTCAAATGGAACCAAGGATTCCTGGTCTCAACATTCTTCTGCTGTCAGCAAACCAAATCCACTGGCAAAATGTCTCTCTCATCCCTTTCTAATGGCTGGTCCACATAGAATAGCCTACTGTTGTTACCAGTGGCTCAATTGGCTCAAATGGTAGCGGGCTGTGCTATGGATCTAAAAGGTCGCAACTCTTCCAATGGCCAATGCCAGGTTCAATATGCTCCCAAAGATGAAATTCCTGTTCTGGTTTGCTTTTCAAAAATTAAGAAATTACATCAAAAAATGTAATAGTAAGGTTGCAAAGGTAAGGTTGCCAGGTTCAAAAGTTGGGAAATGCCAGTTAAGGTTGAATCTTAATTCAGTTCCCTGAAGGGTATGCATTACAATGCAGTATTTACATTGTGTGTTCACATACTATTTTTTTCCACAGGAAACTACTCTCATTCCATGCACAGGATGAACAATACCCAGGGAATGAATCAAGGTTGTGTAGGGAAGGAAACTATTGTCTACAGGACCATAAGAACATAAGAATGGCCCTACTGGGTCAGACCAAAGGTCCATCTATCCCAGTATCCTGTCTTACAACAGGTGCCAGGTGCCCCAGAGGGAATGAACAGAACAGGTAATCATCAGGGGATGGATCCCCTGTCGCTCATTCCCAGCTTCTGGCAAACAGAGGCTAGGGACACCATTCCTGCCCATCCTGGCTAATAGTCATTGATGGTCCTATCCTCCGTGTACTTATCTAGTTCTTTTTTGAACCCGTTATGGTCTTGGCCTTCACAACATCTTCTGGCAAGGAGTTCCACAGGTTGACTGTGCGTTGTGTGAAGAAATACTTCCTTTTATTTGTTTTAAACCTGCTACCTATTAATTTCATTTGGTGACTCCTAGTTCTTGTGTTATGAGAAGTAGTGAACAACACTTCTTTATCTACTTTCTCTACACCATTCATGATTTTATAGACCTCAATCATATCTCCCCATAGTCGCCTCTTTTCCAAACTGAAAAGTCCCAGTCTTATTAATCTCTCCTCATACGGAAGCCATTCCATACCATAATCATTTTTGTTGCCCTTTTCTGAACCTTTTCCAATTCCAATATATCTTTTTAGAGATGGGGTGACCACATCTGCACACAGTATTCAAGATGTGGGCATACCATGGATTTATATAGAGGCAGCATGATATTTTCTGTCCTATTATCTATCCCTTTCTTAATTATTCCCAGCATTCTGTTCACTTTTTTGACTGCCACTGCACATTGAGTGGATGTTTTCAGAGAATTATCCACAATGACTCCAAGATCTTTGTTGAGTGGTAACATCTAATTTAGACCCCATTATTTTATATGTATAGTGACCCCTCACTTCATTTGTTACAGAAGTTGAAAAGTGTGTAGTGAATAAGGCAGGGTATTTCAGAAAGAGAAAGGATAGTCTTGAGTTTAAGGCCCCCTGAATGTCACCCTGGCTAATTGGAGTCTATACCTGTCACTACCACAGAGTTTCTATGTAATGCTGGGCAGGTCACGTAATCCAAACTTTCCACAGCTGGACATTAGTTATATGTCTTGTTTTGGGTGCCCAGCTTAAAACAACTGGAGTCTGTTTTTCAGAAATGTGGAATCCCTGGAACCCCAGGTCAGTTGGAGCTGTGCACTGAATATGTAGAACTCTATAAAAGTGTTAAACTGTAGGTCGCTCAAGGTGGTGGATACTTAATTTAGGACTTGTATTGGCCTGGTATACAGGGATGCATTTCATCCATAAAGTGGATAGTTTTGCTAGATATCTCCTTATAAAATTAACTTGATTATTGTAAAAGGGTAAAGCACTGAGTCTATCTAAAGACCCTTAATTTGTCATTATTTACAGCTTTCTAATTAAACACCAGTGCAACAGATTTTCCTCAGTTGCTTAACAAAAGTTCTGGTTTGCATTTTTCAAATATACGATTCAGCTGAAAGTTAAATGTTAGCTAGACTTGGCTAATGATCACTGGTCATATGAGTACCATGCACACATTAAGACAAAAGCAATGTACAGGAAAGGTATACAGCAGAGGAAAACATGCTGGCATTCTTTGTACAAGGTCAATGCCACTCTTAATAAGCCAGTGCTTAGGGTAAAGGTAGACATGGAAGATGGATGACAGAGTCATAGTTCCCTTGTTATTGTGGATTTCAGGAGGAACAAGAACCTTCCAATCAGAGGAGAGGAAGTAAAATTGAGACCTGTCTATGGAAAAGGAAAAAAAAAATCACAATTGCTGCAAAATTATGATTTTCAGCTGAAGAGCAGCCGCCTGAGGGAATTATAACCACAGGGGACAGAACAGCCAGAAAATTCATATGTGAATGTCAATGAAATAGCAGCCATCTACTAGGAGTCAGAGTAAAACATGTGGAGATCAAAACATGTGGAGTCCAGGTGTAGCTGCAAAAACGCAAAAGGAAGTCATAAATTGTGACCCAGAGGGACAGCAACAAAGACCAAGTCATAAAGCACCAGATTCTGCTATCCTTACTCAAACTGAATTGATTTTCATTGATTTCAGTGGAACTAGTTGCAGAGTCAGGCACTACTCCAGATGGCGGAATCTGGTCCATAGCTGATAGCCAATGATGGGAACTGTCGATGTTCCATAGTCGTGGGTTTACATGCATTATATTGGGACCAATTTACTTTCCTGGGTACTAAAATGCTTCATAGTAATCATAAGACCAAACCCTTCAAAACACTGAACATCTCCTGCAAGGTGACTTAATACAAGCAATTTTCTGCTCCTATTGCACTGCATGTACTGTAGTCACACCAAAAGGAGAAAACATGAGCTTGGTCTGGTCCAAGGGGTTGTTTGAATCCATCCTTTTCTAATCTCAGTCATAGCAGCCCACAAGTCAGTGTTTAGTTGAAATTGGCTCCTGTTGTTATCTTCTGCTCTTTGATGGCTGAAAGGTAAGGGTGTATAGAGGAGCAAAAGGAAAGGGCCATCATAAAACACACACCATACCAGGCTGTTTTAATCCTCTCTCTTTTTCATGTTTTCTGACAAAACAGGTTTGTTTTAATGAACACTCAGGAAATGTTTTCCAATGCAGGCAGATAATTCTGGTAGCTGAGAAGATGAAGCATAGCCCATCATTAAGATAAAACTTTTTCTTTTTCATCCTTTTGCTAATCCAAAGATAGCGTGCCCCAGAGGGGCCTCCACTCCTGATTCTCTGACGAAAGCCGAGCAGCATTCTGAGCCACAAGATGAGATAAAGCTGCAGTTATGAACAACAGGCCAGAAGCTCTGGCATGTTTCCCTCCCACAAACCTTCCTTAAAGGTCAAGCAAACTACTTAGGCCTCCTGTTACAGGGATGAAAGAAGAACAGTTAAAAAAAGAGTGGGGGGCTCTCCTTGGTTATAGCAGGCACAAAACAAAAAGACAACCTGTGTGCCAGAGTTGGCTGCTGGAATGCTTTATGACCTTTTGACCTCAAAGATGAGCAGTCTAGGAAAGGAAAGTCATTTATAGATTGCCTCAGATAACTGTGTCTAATGCAGAACATTTAGGCTGTATCTAGTAGTGAATTTATTTTACACACACATACCTTAGCCAGCAATGCTGCAAGTTCATATAGAGAGATCAGCATACCCATTAATGCACCAGTCTGGTACTCTGTACAGTATGCTGTTCTTAGGAGATCAGTTTTTATTTGTAGAGTTGCGCAGCAAAAATGTCCAGATCTAGTTTTTGCAGGCATCATTGCTAGGAAATGAAGAATGACAGTCTGTGAACTTTAAAACCACCCCCCCTCAAAATGCTGAATACTCAAGTTCTGAAACAGAGCTAGTGTTTGTGCTATCCTCCAAGCTACAGCATCATTACTAGTAATTTCCAGTGCAAATAATGGAAATTGCTACTTTAAAAATGATGCCCTGTGAATTTTTAAAGATTAAATTAAGGTGATAGGGAGAGAAACCTAGACCTCCAGATCTGCTGCTAATGCAATGTACTGGACTTTATATATTCCCTTATTCCAAAAGAGTGAAACTTAGTACAAAAATTAACTGTAGTTTCAATGGCAGTTGCAGGTGCTCAGCTCTTGTTATAATCAGCCTTTTAGCTCCAGTTGTGTAAGCTGATCCATACTGGCAGAGGCCCCTAGTTTGTGCAAAACCCTACTGAAGTCATGGGAGCTCCATACAGGCAGAGGGGAAACCGACACAGATCGAATTGCAGACTGGGGTTGTATATGTTTCCTCTGTTTGGGTCCTACCTTACTCTGGGTTGTGTAGTACTGAGCATATGGATGTAACCCTGTAATTATATAGAGGCTAAAGATTGACTGGATCTCTACCTTTCAGATTGAGGCACATTGGCAGCATGGTATGGGCAAGCTTGCCTTCTCTTTACCCATGCTGTACCAGTCCTAAATGAAGAGATTAAGACATTTGATACATGACCTTGTTGTAAACAAACTGGAGTAATGTAGCCTAGTTAAACCTACTATAAGGTTGGGGCACAACAGGTTGGAAAACCATACTCGGAGAGTAGTTATCAATGGTTCACAATCAAGCTTGAAAGGCATATCCAGTGGGATTCCACAGGGATCTGTCCTGGGTCCAGGTCTATTCAATAGCTTCATAAATTATTAGGATAATGACAAAGAGAGTATACTCATAAAGTCTGCAGACAATACCAAGCTAGGAGAGTTGCAAGTGCTCTGGAGGACAGGTTTAGTATTCAAAATTATCTTGACAAACTGGAGAAATGGTCTGAAATAAATAGGATGAAATTCAATAAGAACAAATGCGAAGTACTACACTTAGGCACGAATAATCAAGTGCACAAAAATGGGAAAAGACTGCCAAGGAACGAGTACTGCAGAAAAGGATCTGGGAGTTATAGCAGACTACAGGCTAAATGAGTTAACAATGTAATACCATTGTAAAAAAAAAAATGCAAACATCATTCTTGGATGTGGTAGGAGGAGTTTTGTAAGCAAGACAGGAAGAGTAATTATTCTACTCTACTCCTCACTGACAAGACCTTCACTGGAGGAGTGTGTCCAATTCTGGGCACCACACTTCAAGGAAGATGTGGACAAATTGGAGAGAGTCCAGAAGAGAACCACAAAAATTATTCAAGTCCTAAAAAACATGACCTACAAGGAAAGATTGAAAAAATTGGGTTTGTTTAGTCTGGAGAAGAGAAGACTGAGAGGGGATATAATAAATCTCCAAATATATTAAAAGGTTGTTATAACGAGGAGGGTGATAAATTGTTCTCCTTAACCACTGAGAATGTGACAAGAAACAATGGGCTTAAATTGCAGCAAGGGAGATTTAGGTTAGATATTAGGAAAAGCTTCCTAACGGCAATGATCTAGATAATGCTTATTCCTGCTTCAGTGCAGGGCACTGGACTAGATAACCTACCGAGGTCCCTTCCGGGCCTACATTTCTGTAATTCTTTGCAATTTATCTGCAGCCTTTCATAAATATCAAAGTAACTTTAGAACATAACTAAACTTGTGTTTTTGTTGCAAGCCCTGTATAAGGGACAGTGCTTTGTTGTGCTGTTCCAAGCACAACCTTGGATGCAGATTATGAATCAGTCACAGTCACCTCTTGGTTTCCCTCCCTGCTTTAGGGAAAACTGTACCTTAATGCTCTTTTTCCTGAGCCTGAAAGAGTGCTTGGCACATCCTTTGGCTTTAATGAGGTCTGTGATTGTCTTTGGATACAAGACCTACCTGATGGCAGCCATTAGCACCTTTCCTCTTAGCCAAACACACACCTGTTTTGAAACCTCATTGTAATCAATAGTGTTAAATCAATACAAAACTATAAATTTGGACAATAGCCCCTCTTTTATGTAGCCTTTAAAATAAACATTTGTTCTGGCTCTGAAGATATAAACAATCCCCTCCCGCAATCATTATTTTAATTTAAAAATTTCTGAATCAAGAGTTGTAATGTTTATATCAATAATGACTCCTGCTGTTTTATTTTTCTGCCAGCTTTTCTAAGTCTCAGTATGTGCTCAAGTTCCTTGAATTTTGTCTAGACGATGCAAAGGCCTTTTCCATGAAATATTTAGTTATTTGACATTTCTTTCCTCCCAACCCCATCTCACCCGACTGTCCCTATTAGAGCTCTTATTTTCCAATATTCTTATTTTGAATGAGTTACAAGCCTCACAAAAGCACATCATCTCACAAGTGCAATTTGCTGGGGAAAAGTGGTAGGTGCTCCATAGTTAAAGTTGCAGCTGAGCTTATAAATACATTACACACAGTCACATGTTAACAGTGCGTATTGGGGTACGGGGTTGAAACAAACAGGTGCCACAAAGTTAATCTGTTTGCACTCTGTTGCAGGACTGGGAATCAAAGCTCTATTTTCTTCAACGAGCTTCTTGTGGTCACACCCCTGCACCTTTGACTTCAGTGGGGCTCCTTAGGGACTGGGGGATCCATCTGCATGGATTGAGGATTTCGTGTTGAAAGAGCAAAAAGGTGTGAATTTACACAATAGCTCCTGAATGTAGTGATCCAGCTGTACTAATCCAACTCACTAAGGTAGATATTTTTTAGTATAGCCAATAATAGGGTTACCATATTTTGAGTGTCCAAAAAGAGGACACTCCACAGGGCCCCTCCCCTGCCCCCAGCCCCGCCCATGCCCCCGCCCCCAACTCCACCCCTTCCCCAAAGTCCCCTCCCCAACTCCGCCCCCTCCCCTGCTTCCCGCGAACATTTGATTCGTGGGAAGCCTGAAGCAGGCAGCAGGTAAGCTGGGGGTGGGTGTGGGGGGGAGGAAGCGTGGCCCAGTCTGCCCCCCCGCAACCGAGCGGCTCCCTCCGGCGGCCGGCCCCGGCCCCAGCCCCAGCGTCTCTAGCCTGGCTCGGCTCAGGCTCTGGGGTGCCGGCCCCGGGCCAGCCCTCGGCCGAGCACCCCCAGGCCAGCACCGCCAGCCCCCGGCCCAGCACCGCCAGCCCCAGCCCCCAGCCCAGCACCCCCGGCCCCCGGCCCAGCACTGCCGGCCCTGGCCCGGCCCCGGCCCAGCACCGCCGGCCCCCGGCCCAGCACTGCCGGCCCCGCACCCCCGGGCCCCAGGCCAGCCCCCGGCCGAGCACCCCCGGCCCAGCACCGCCGGCCCCGGCCCGGCCCCCGGCCCAGCACCCAGGTGCCGGCCCCTCCCTATTTTCCCGGACATGTTCGGCTTTTTGGGATTTCCCTCCGGACAAGGATTTGAGGCCCAAAAAGCTGAACATGTCCGGGAAAATCCGGACATATGGTAACCCTAGCCAATAATGCAATATGCTCTTTTCAGAAGCAAATACTTTAAAAGGTCCATATCCTGCCACCAGCACAGGCCCAGCTCTCCCCATTGAAATCAATGGAGAGGTCTGTGTAAAATATCAGTGGCAGGATATGGATAATCGCTGATCTTTCTCTGTACGGCAGTGGAAGTTGAAATATGCCATTTTTCTCATATTTAGAAGTTACTTGGTTTGAACTCATTATTTACCTGTATGTTATTAAGGGCATTTGAAAAGGCTTATTTCCTTCAAAACCTCAGAAGGACAAGGATTCATGCCAAGTCTACCAACTTATAATTATAGATTTTTACAGTAGGACTGTGCAAAAACAAAATCTGCCTCACTACTGAAGTTGACAAATTCTACCTTCTTGCCAGTTTTGGAATTCTGCAAAAAAGAGATTCATTTTTTTCCAACTGTAGTTTAAAGAATTTTACAATACATCAAAATTTCTTGTTGATTAACCAAACTAAAAGCTACAGTGAAAAACATCAAAACCAGCTCATGGATTTATTTGTTCTGAGCCTGAACTGGAAATACTCAGAAAGAACACAGGCAAAAAGAGTTTATAGAGTTAGGAAAGCTCTTATAGGGTACATTTCTCTAAAGATATTTCCCTCTCATGCTAGACCTGCTATATATTTATTGATTTTAGGATATCCCCAAGCAATGAAAGTATGGGCAGAGAGAAAGCATCATCTACATTCTAAAAAAATAATCAAATCCCATTTGAAGGCAGTGTAAATCTAGTAGATTATGCACGGGAAAAGAAGAATTCCTGAACCCCAATCTCAGCTGTATAACATTGATTTACTGTGTGGCTTCCGGCAAACCATGTAATCTCAGAGTTTCCAATCTATGATTTTATCCACATTTCAGAATATTTCATGGGTTCTTTTAAAGCCCAGCCCCTGAAGTAACAGGAATATATGGGAATCTCATTTTACATAAAATAAATTTCTAGACCTCAGGGCTGCAGAGGAACCTTGCAAATGTTGGACGAGCGTGACCAAAGGAATTATTTCAGCTCAGTACTAATGTGGACACGAGAATGAATGGATATAAACTGGCCATGGGGAAGTTTAGGCTTGAAATTAGACGGTTTCTAACCATCAGAGGGGTGAAATTTTGGAACAACCTTCCGAGGGAAACAGTGGGGGCGAAAGACCTCTCTGGCTTTAAGATTAAGCTAGATAAGTTTATGGAGGGAATGGTTTGATGGGATAACGTGATTTTAGTCAATTGGTCAACAACGTGCCATCGCTGATACATAGTATCAATGGTCAATGAGGGTCTGGCTGGAGAATCTTGCCTGCATGCTCGGGGTTCTACTGATCGCCATATTTGGGGTCGGGAAGGAATTTTCCTCCAGGGTAGATTGGCAGAGGCCCTGGAGGTTTTTCGCCTTCCTCCGCAGCATGGGGCGGGGGTCGCTAGCTGAGGGATACTCTGCGACTTGAAGTCTTTAAATCACAAGATTTGGGGACTTCAAGAGCTGAGCTAAGGGAAAGGGGTGGGTCAGCTTTTGTGGCGTGCATCATGCGGGAGGTCAGACTAGATGATCATAATGGTCCCTTCTGACCTTAAAGTCTATGAGTCTATGAGTCAAAAGGCTCAAAAACCAGAAGGCAAATAAAAGTCACCTGCCATTTTTTTAACATTGTGATTTTATTTTATTTTGAGGGGATGGAAGAGAAGTAGGCTGACTCATTTTTGAACAGTTGGCTATAAACTAGCCAGCTGTAATCTATGTTACTTCATTCCTTCCATCTTCTCTCCCCCACATCTGTAAAAAAAGAGGGATAATATTTATGGAAGGTGGTTTGCTGAGAGGATATATTAGGGGAATAGTTGGAGCTCGAGTAAAGGGAAGAGGCAGCAAGGGAGGTCTCTCCTAGCCAAGCGAAAAAGCAGCTCTCCCAATTCTGGCTTCCCTGGTTCTTTGCATAGCAAGTAGTTCATATTAACACTAGTCTGAGTTACACTGGAGGAAAAGTATACTTACTGCATTCCAAGTTAGCTATTAGACAGCACACCCAATCTTGATGTCAGTTGACATTTAAATTTGGGCACAAGGTGAACACCACCACTAGTTACAAATACAGTGGAATCCACTTTAAATTAACACGTAAATAAATTTATCTATTGAAAACAAACTCTTTTTGATACCAAATCAAACACATGAAACACCAAGGTATCAAAAATAGTTGTAAAAAGAATAAACAAGCTAAAAGAAAAACTTCCTTATTCCATGCATGTCTACAGGAAAAAAAAAAACTTACAATAATAAGCCTTTTGTATACACAAACCAAACATAAGTCATACACAGAAACCCTCTTAAATACCTTGTAAAGCTGAAAAAAGTATCCACCCTCAGTTCACCAACATCAGCAGGTTTACTGTATTATTTTTTGGCCATTTCCCGATACCATTTGTAAGGAAACACCTGGAGCCACCTTATAAAGAAAAGTAAAGCAAATAGGGGGAGCAGCCTCCTGGGAGAATGGAGGAGAGGGGGAAATCCCGATAGCACAGCAAACTGTACTGTATTTATTAAATTACATCATGTTTCTAGAACAAAGCATGCATGAACCATAGAGAAGGAAAGTGGGGGAAGGATGTTTATAGGGCAAGATGACAGGGCTTGTGCTTCATATTTGGATCCCAATATCAAATACATATAACAATAAACCTCTTCAAATACTACATTCTTACATTTTGGGATTTTCCGAAAGCACTCTTCATTAACCTAACTCTACTCCTATTGAAGTCAACAGTAAAATTCTTATTTATTTTAATGAGAACAGGTAGACCAATCCTGAGTTTTTGGCAATCCCATACACAGTTGATTTCCCACTCTATAGGTGAAAATGTATTTCCCTTCTCCAAAAATGTGGACTTAGTATTGGAACCATTTTGACTCCAAATACAAGGCAGTTTAAAACATGAAGAAATTTAATATCAATCTGAATTCTATTTGTTTGGTCCCCTAGATACAATTATATGGGCAAAGTAACATAGGAGATGAAGAAACAATTGGTATATAATTAACTGGACTATCTCTAAAGAGGATGGAGATGCTAACATCTTCAAGTCATGAAACTACATTTATTTTTCAGAGTAATAAACAGAACAGTGGAACAGATTCTAAAAGAGATTAGATGTATTTAAACCAAGACATGGACTAAGTAGCTTGACTCTGCTAGTTTTAAAGGAACCAAATAAGGGAATTAGAGCCTAATTCAAAGCCCATTGAAGTTAATGGCATGGCTCACAATGACTTCAATGGGCTTTCGATCAGGCCTTGGTAAACAGGCTTTGATTAAGGAAGGTATTTAAACAAGTGCTTAAGTTTAAGCATGTTAGTACCCCCACAGACTTCAGTGTGAGCAGTGTTAGGTGAAAATCCCACCCTCTAATAATATGGTAAAAGTCACCTAGATTCTGGTGACATTGCTGGACTGAAAGTTATTAAAGCTTTACAGCAAAGGCATATCAATGAGTTTGGTTTTCAAAAAGCATTTGGCTAAGTTCCATTAACAGAGATTGACAAAGAACCATGGGATCGGGGGTGAAATAGTTTGTTGCTAAGTTTATTCAGCAAGAGGCAAATATATCCCAATAGGAAACTACTCTATAAAAATTGCTAGTGAGTGAAGTATCCAACGGTCAATTTCATAATCTGTTTGCTAATTGTATCTATTAAAATAGAAAAGCTTGCTTTTGTGTAACATTAGTATTATAAATATAAACATTCAGAAGTTAGAAAACAAAAGAGTTTAAATTTCACATGGTGTAAATTAAACTATACCTCAACCCCGATATAATGCAACCCAATATAACAGGAATTCAGATATAACGCAGTAAAGCAGTGCTCCGGGGGGGTGGGGCTGCACACTCCGGCAGATCAAAGCAAGTTCGATATAATGCGGTTTCACCTATAACATGGTAACATTTTTTGGCTCCCGAGGACAGTGTTATATCGGGATAGAGGTGTATGTTGCACATTGCATGTTTCATGGTCCATCAACAGCATGATATGAGACTATACAATGGGACATCTCATATTTATAGAGAAAACAGGAATAGAAGACACACAATAGGTGCAACATAGCTCCATTAATATTACTATAGGAGCTAACTGTTTTCTTTAACTTACTAAAACTATGTGAAATAGTTTAAACTATTTCAGATTTTCCCGTTTTGAGAGGGAAAAGTACAGTAATCATAAATTTGCAAGATTGAGGCCCAAAATTATAAATTGGCATTGGTACTGAGGTAGACAGCCATAAGGTTGCCTTCTGACAATAACCTCACAAGCTCTGATGTAAGGGGTGCCTGGGCAGCTGTGGAGATTCTGGGCAGTGCTGCAGCCCATAGACACTTAGAGACAGGCTGCAATAACTTTAGACAAGCATCCAGGACTGTCTGTTACATTGGAGTGGGGGCTGCAAAGGTGATTTAAAGCCACCAATACCCACCGTACTCTGGAGCAATGCAGAATCTCACCCCCAATGTTTGCAGACTCCAGGGCACCATGCATGCATTGTAGCTGTAACCAGGGAACACAAGTATGAACATGACAACCAGTTTTGATTACTACTAGGGTGATACAAGACACTTGACTCCTGCTTTGTGAAATGGTTGTTTTATGTAAGCCTGAGCCATGTTCATGTGACTGGAGCCAGGAAATAATTACTAGTCTAACAGACACTCCTTTGTGTTTCTTTTATTACACATGATGATTTGTCAATTCCATGGGCTGTTGTGCTAACCTTCACATATAGTGCACAGGCAACCCTGGGAAATGTATCTTTTTGGACTTAGCAGTTTGACTGGGGCAGGGACTTTGGGGAAGGGGGTGGAATTGGGGCGGAGTGACGACGGTGCAGGGGCGGGGCCATGGGAGTGGGGGGTCGAGCACCCACGGGGCAGAAGGAAAGTCGGTGCCTATGGAAGAATCTCCTTCAAAGGGTCAGTGGGCTGTAAGAAAAAGGCATCGGCCCCTTTAGGCCTCAGGGAGAGATCCATCCTGACCAAGGAAAGGGACAGTCATCATCTTGATAGCAGACTGTGAATGAGAAAAGCCATCTTAAACAAAGCCTTGAACCAAAACTTGCTAGATTAAGTTTTAGACTTTTAGATGTGTATTTTCACTTTTATTTGCTTGTAGCCATTTCTAACTTTCTCACTTAGGATTCACTTAAAATCCTATCTTCTTTTGTTAATAAACTTGTAGCTTTTTAATCTAAACCAATCCAGCACTGTGTTTAAATTGAACTGTTTGCCAACTCCTGTTAAAATAGGAAACTGTTGAATATTGCCTCTTTACGGGAGCACCAAACCTTGAACTGCCCAGGAGAGGGCTGGACAGTGCAGGACACACTTTTGAGGGGAAATTCAGGACTGGGAGAGTGTTGAGGTCACCTTCCAAGTAGTAACCAAGGATGGTGGAAGCCAGAGAGTGGCTGTGTGTTGCTGATAGACTGACAGGGTCGGAGCTGCTGGACCAGGGCTGAAACTATACACAGACAGTCAGGGTGTGACCTGCATGCCAGTAGGCTGCTTTGAGTGGCCTAGCTTGAGAGCTGCAACAGCAAAGCATTGTAGGGCACCTGAAATTACAGGGCAGACCATGACACAAGCCCTCTCTGGTCTGGGCTGCACACCAGAAAGAGACACTTGGTTACAGTGGGTAGTCCTAAATGACAAACAAGTCACTTCCAATATGAAATTGGAGTGTCTACACATAAGAGTTTCTCTCTCATATGGAAAAAAAGCTCTCATTCGTTCAGGAAGAGACTTAACTAGTCAGCAATGAAAGGCTTCAGTTAATAGGGTTTGTTTGTTTCTAATGATAGAAGGGAAGTAATCAGAAGACTGGTTTTAGCAACACAGGAAGTATTTATGATTGTGTGATCGGGTGCACTCACCTCTCACAATCACCCCCTGTCTCAGTGCATGTTCCTGAACACTCATTCTCTCTCTTTGTGTTTGTGGTGGGTCTTTGCTAGCTCAGCCCTCCAGCTGAGTCACAGAGTCTGTATGTGAAATAAAAGCCAAACCCGGGCCTCTCTCAAAGCCCTCAGTAATGTCTCTTGATCTGCAGCCCTATCTCTGGACTTGCTCCTCGATCAGTCCAGCAGGGCCTATCACAGTACCCCGGTTTGAATTGTCTCAGCCCCTTCTGGGCTATCTCAAATTGTCCCTGCTCTTCAAGCAGTCCTGCCCCTAGTGTGGGACACGTCCCCCAGGACTCCCTCCCAAGACACTCTTTGCCTCTCTGGGCCTTTCTGGCCCCAGCTCTTCAGAGCCCCACTAAAAGAGTTCAGTTCCCCTTCTGGGATCTATCAAAGCCCAGGCCACTTTCCCAGTGGCTGGGGTGGGACCAGGCCCTGCCCGTACTCCAGGTCCCAGCCCAGGGACCACAGTTGCCAACTGTCACATAGTAAATACACACCCTGACTTTCCTAATAAGCCAAAAACCAAGCTAATCCCATTTCAAAACAAGGCCAAAACAAGCCAATTCCTAAGAACCCCAACACTCTATGTGATGTGACTAGATCACCCCAGCGTGCAGTCTGGGATTGTTCTGGGCTGGCTGTGCACCCCTGACTCTCTCCCCCCTTGCCCCTGCTTGCCCCCCTTTGCCAGGAGCCAATCATAAAAAAGAAGCAACAAGTTACAAGCCAAACAAGCTACAAGCCAAAAATTAGCCAACAAGCAACTCACAAGCCAATTAAGCCAAAAATAAACTCAATTTATCTGTTTTTTTCCACAGGTTTGGCATGTCTGCCAGGGACCCTGTAGACAGCAGCCATCCACCATGTCCCTTTAAATAAAAACTGTGTCACTGCTACAATTCCATGAGCCACGTCCCCAGTTTATTCTTCGCCCTTACCTCAGGGCCCTGTCCTGGTTGAGTCCAAGCAGCCAGCCTGAAACTCCTTTGCGTTCCCCCTAGCCTCTGCCAGCACAGCTCTGTCTGGGCGCCTGTAGCTCCCTCAGCCAGCTAGATACACCATCCATGCTCCTCCAGCTCCAGCAAGGAATTGATCTCATGTTGGCCCTGCAGCTCTTCTTATACTAGGCTGCTGGGCCCCGATTGGCTTCTTGCCACACAGCTTGTAGGACCTGTCTATTGCCCTTTTCTGGGACGGGGCATGGCAGGGCCGCAAGGCCTCCAGGAAGGGGCCTCCGGACCTGGACCATCCCATCACAGATTGATTATGCTGTTGATTAAAAACATCTCTTTGAAGTGGGTGTGACACTCCCCAGGGATACCCACCTTAGCATTAAATAGTCTTGTCTGCGCATGCTGTGGATCAGCTTCTTGAAATCTCTGGCAGCACAAGCACTACCTTCCAGGCCTCTGCAGGCCTCACCCTCGCTATACAGGCAGCAATAGGCACATACAAACCCCATCTCCTTGACATGTGTCCTGCAGTCTCTAGACCCTTATCCAATGAATACTCACAGAATCACTGGCCTTTCTGTTCCCAAAAGAACAGCTTCTAAGATTTAACTTAGGACCTGCACTTTGCTTAGGACCATGACACTTGGGTATATTTATAGTGAAAACAAGAACAAGTTTATTATCAAAGACTGGTGATTCAAGTAAGAGTATTGGAAACAAATGGTTACTTGTAAAAACAAAGGCACAGCATGCTTTCTAGAGACTACATTTAGCTAACAAGTTACTCTCTTGTTTTTAATCTCACCCAAAAGTTTTCAATCAAGCCTGACTGAAACTCCTTTTACTTCCTCAGTGAAGGGTGCCTGGTTATCTGCTCTGTCCCACAAAAAATACTCTAGCAAACCTTTGATCTGTACCACCAGATAAAGTACAGTCCCCACTGCTGTTTTTGTCTTCCTGTTAGTTTTTCTGAAGTCCCCACAACGCTTCATTTGCATTCAGTTCAAACTAGTGATTTACATGTAAACAGGTAGATGGATAAACATCTCATCTGACAGGAAACTTGTTTTTCACCTTTGCTGCTGACCAGCTCCCCAGACACAGACTTTAAGAACATATTTAGTATACTCACATGTAAGTCCTTATATAACAGCTGTACATATATTTCACAAAGATATTGATCACCAGCGTGACACTGGCTTTCATTTGAGACCTCACATGAGATACTTTGGCGAACTAGAATGTATATGTCAGACCCAAGAGAACCCTGTAACCCTCTGTACCCCCTTGCCAGTTGGGATTAAGAGATTCTTGGGTCACAGCAGATGATAGCAAAGCACAATTTTTGCTTTTAAAATAACTGTTTTATAATATTATTCTCTCCCATTTCTTCACTGAGCTATTCCAAAATTTATCATATTAAAGACAAGGGCCACTCTAACTCCTTTGTATAGCCTTCTGTGTCCACACTCTTATGGATTATAACAAAGAACTCTCATCCTAATCACCTCTGCCTGGGGTTTGAGATTTACAGACCTAGAACTTGATTGACAAGGTTTTGCACAACCACCTTGGTTTATTCACTATAGACATGAGACTAAACCGAAGCTTATTATACAAACTCCATTACCCAAGTGTTATTTTGATGCTTTGGATAAACTAAAGTTCAGATCCAACCCATCCCAAGTTTGGTTTTTCAACTGATTAAGCTTTACAAAAGCTAAAACATGGTTTCCGTATTTATTTTGGAAAAAATATTGAAAACACCAACTCAGCAATGGGGTAAAAATAGAATCCCCTGCTTTTAGATGTCTGGAATATGAAACAAAAGAGGCAATACTGTTATTAGGCATGCATGAACCAGTTTGGATTATGTAATATTTGCCCTGGACCTTTCCCAAGACTCGGAAAGAACTCAATCTTAATGAGTCCTAACATTTGAAAAACAACTCTTGCTTGTTTTTGTTTTTTCATTTTTGTACACCTTGGTGCTTCTTGGTTTCAGTTGGGACTAGTAGTGGAACTACCAAATTAAAAAAACTGTTCTTGTGTTTACAGACCAGCTAGAACCAGAAAGCGGTGGCAATCTCAGAAAGAATTCTTGACTTTGCAGGATTTTCAGCCTAATTCCAAGACCAAAAGAGGTTTGAGTAATTATTCAGATTTTGGATTTAGAGAGTGTGTGCATTCTTATCAGAAAATTGGAGAGACTTCTGTAATCTACAGTAAAAGGATTTTTAAATTATGAAAAAGTTGATGAAGGTAAGGCCTAGCCTATGCTAAAACGTTAGATTGACCCAGCTATGTTGTTCAGGGCTGTGAAAAATTCACACCCTGAAGCAACATAGTTAAGCCAACCTAACCCTCAGTGTAGACAGTGCTAGGTAGACAGAAGAATTAATCTGTCAATTTAGTGGCTGCCTCTGCAGGAGGTGGATTAACTACACCAATGGAAGAACTTCTCCCATTGGCATAGGCAGTGTCTACACTAAAGTACTACAGCAGTGCAGCTACAGCACTGTTGCTGTGCCACTGTAGCATTTCAAGTATAGACAAGCCCTAAGATTAAAATTGTTCCCACGGGGAACATAGTTTACAGACTGATGAATTGATAAAGAGCAGCTGTAACAGCTGTGATTGGGTATATTGTGAGCTCTGTACCTCAGATAACTGAGTTACAGGCTGTTAGTGGTCTAAAGATCAACATTAATACGCTGACTTACACCCAGAGTCAAACAAAAATCCATCAGAGGCCTGCCAATAGGCATTCATGTTGGCCTGCATTAACTGAGGTGGGGATAGCTGCACTATGCTCTAGCTACAGGCTGGACTTCAAGATTAACATTAAGACCAAGCCTCCATTAGCACTACAGTCCAATCCAGGAGTGTAAAGTTCTCACTGAAGACACAAACCACAGGATTAATGATTGTAGAACTTGGGCATAAGCTTTATATTAGGGCTGTCAAACAATTAAAAAAAATTAATTGTGATTAATCACACGATTAAAAAATTATTCGCGATTAATTGTACGATTAATTGCACTGTTAAACAATAACAGATTACCACTTATTTAAATATTTTTGGATGTTTAGCTGCAGAAGGTTGATTTTCTTTTTTGGTGGTCCAGGTTCTGTAGTTTCTGCATCGGAGTGTTGTTCTTTTAAGACTTCTGAAAGCATGCTCCACAGCTCATCCCTCTCAGATTTTGGAAGGCACTTCAGATTCTTAAAGCTTGAGTCGAATGCTGTAGCTAGCTTTAGAAATCTCCCATTGGTACTTTCTCTGAGTAGGCGCATTGACTTGAATGTGGACCTAAATTTCTTTACAATCCCTGTTCAGCAAAGCACATGTGTAATGTGACATTAATGGGCCTTACGTACTTGCTTAAAAGCCTACTCCAAAGCCAGTTGAAGTCCATGGTGAAAGTTTTTCCATAGTGTTCAATGGGCTTTGGAGCAGGTTCTTAAGCAGGTACTTAAGGTCCACTAATGTTAAATTACATGTGCTTTGCTGAACAGGGATGGATTTAAGTGTGTGACTAAACCCTGACCTTAATTCTTGAACTATTGTGTGTTTCTCTGTAGCTGCTCTAGGGAGAGAAGCCATGATTTTCAGAAGTGATTAATGATTTTGGTTGCCTCCATTTTTGGGTGCCCAGTTTCAGACACATTAATAAAAGGCTTTATTTTCAGAGGGTGGGCGCCCAGCACTTACTGAAAACGAGGTCCCTTTAAGGCATCTCACGTTGGACTTCCAAAATTGAGGAACCCAAAATCATTAGTCACTTCTGAAAATCTTGGCCAGGAGTTACTCATTTAATTTAAAAATTGCTGTAAGCCATGAGTACTTATGATTACACTGATACTAGTGCTATGCAACTTATGACATTATATTGACTTCTCTATGAAAGGTCAGAAGTAACAGCATGAGATGAACCTTTGTAGCTGTATACACATCCAATAACAATCAGAAAGCAGGATTTTCCAATAGGAGATTTAAAATTATATACCAAGCTTTTTCTTTTTCCCCTGGCAGGCAGCAGATAGGAAAAAGTTAACTGAGCCAATGCAAAAACGTCAAGCTATTATCAGAATAAAAACATTATGGAAACATGTTTTGTCTTTATTTATGACAGGGAATGGGCCTTTTTCTTAAGGAAATTATGGTGTCAGAAAAGAGACGAGTACCTCCCTCAATATTCCATCAATCTTCCGCTTCTTCATATGGTGCAATTCCCCCCTTCCCCTCCCTTTTTTAAGTTTGTTGTAACTTGTAGAAAGTCCTCCAACACCACTTGGAAAAAACATCTCCTGCAACTGTCAACGTTCTTGGCTGTCAACGTATATTGAAAAAAGTGTAGATTTTGGCTTTAGCAATATATGCCAATAAGTTTTCTTGGCATCAACACAGAACTTAATTGGATTCACTCTCAGGACAACAAGAGTTTTCCACTCAAGGCTCTGAAGAACTTCTGATCCATAATTTTAAGTAAAATTTTAGAAAATACACATATATAAATACATGTGTTTTGTACAAGAGTATATATTCACAAAACTATGAAATAATTATGGATTTTCAAAATTAAAAACTGGGACACTTTGGTGGTGACTGTTTTAGGGTTGTGAAATAGTCCTACAAATGAACACTTTTTAAAAAGGCTGCTGGTATCATTACAGACAGCTTCTGACTGTAAAACAACTTCTCAAATTAGAGCATTTTTACCCCAGTAATTTAGTGTTCTGAATGAACTTGTAAGTTTCATTAATGGTCTTTTGAGTTAGAAGTACAGTTTTGAAGGTGTTTGCCCTTGTTTGACTTCTCTATTCACTTCCAACACTGAACACTCATTCCACTGGACTGTTCCTGATAAAGAATAGTCTATTTGGCACAACAATATGGCTAGAACAAACATTATAAAATCCTGCCTCTATAGAAATCAGTGGGAATTTTGCTTTGGCCTTCACTGGAGCTAGGATTTAATCGTTTGGTTGTAAAAAAAAATATTTAATTGATGAAATGAAAGAATGGAGACTTCTCTGGTTTCCCACAAGGAGTTCCTATGACACAGTGTAAAAAAACTAGTACATATGTTCATTGTATGTGTGAGTGTGAGAGAGAGACACACACACACACAAACACACCTGTATTATAGGTAGAATGCACAGCAACAACTATAATTCAGCTGTTTAAGTGTTTCTGTTCTATTTTGAAAAAAGAAAAGAATCTTGAAACATATTTTAGGCTGAAATTTTCCATGTTTGTTCTCATTCCAGGAGAACAATTTTCCAGTTAGAGTTCAACTAGTTCAGCCATGTTACATGGTGAAGAGAGTAAAAGGGGGGGAAAAAACACACAACACACTTCTGCCATTATAAAAACCACCGCAATCTAGTTTGTTCTAGTGCCCTGGCAATTTGGCATCAAAACCTGAAATATGGCAGGGAGTAAGGCCAGCAATACACTTACGTAGCTGCTTTACTTCATGTATGTGAGTAGTCCCACTGAAATCAATTAGATGACAACTGTTTGCAGGATTGGGGTGGGTTTTTTTTTTAAAGGAGCAAACTTAAATTCTGCAGAAAGTGCATCAGTCATGATGTAGTTTTGGCTCATTCCAGCCCTCATCAAATCTTGAGTTCCTCAAAGTAAATTCTACCTCATCCTTCCTTCAGACAAATTTGATCTTCAGCTCTGCAGAAGTCAAGAGCTGCTTATTATGATTGTTCCAATTTCTGTTCTGAAGTTGTAATGTAAACAGCCCCCTGCTCCTCCAATATGGAGACTAACTCAATCTGGATCTCTGTTTTCTTAACTAGTGCATGGTTAAGAAAAATAGATTTCCAGATTATGATTGAGGACTATGATTTCACAGCCTGCCATTCTTTCTCAATAATAGCTTTAGGTTTCACAGGATAATCTACTGGAAAGAGTATATACTTTTGATTTTCTGTTATTTTATATAATAAATATCAAGCTGCTTCTTATTTTCTTATCCCCTAAACACAATAGCTGGTTGAAAAGATGATTGGCTTTTTTCTTCTCTCTTCACTTCTAGAGGAAAGCCAAGCCATGTCATAAAAAATGCATATGATAAAATGCGATCTATAGGTGTATACACTGGTGTAGCTGAGTTAGTACAAGGATATTAGACAGACAAGCATTCAGATTAGCCCAGACCTGAAGAAGAGCTCAGTGTGAACTCGAAAGGTTGTCTCTCTCACCAACCGAAGTTGGGTCAACTACTATAGGGGTAGAAAGAAAGCCTAAGACTAGTCAGTTGACAGCTGTTTCCAGGTTCATGGTTAAAATTTCAGCATTGATGGTAGTTAAGCTGGTATTAAATGTAATTAAAAAACAGAACTATATGGTCAAGTAGTGTTAAGTGTGTGACCAATTGACAAAAGCCAGGGATTTCATTGTTAAGGCAGGCCTGTCTCAACACAAAGATTAAATGAAAAGGAGTGAGTTGTGAGTTGGACACTCACTTTGGCTGACGAAACCCAGGAGATTCAGATTGAAGTAAATGGATAAGTTTATCAGACGACAATTTTTTAAAAAGATGGAAAAGAGTTTGTTATAGAATATCTGTTATTTACCTATTGGATGATTTGTCCAGGGTTGGATCACTCGCAACAATGAACTTGGCAAGTAACAGGGTGACTGGCAAGTGAAGATTGCATCTCCATTTGTAAATCTTATTGGGAAAAATGCTGTCATCTGGGTAACATAATCTGACTTTTCAGTGCTTCACTGTTACCAATATACACATACAATGCAAAGTTTCCACTTATCAGGGTAGTCTTTACAACTTTTAATTTTCTTAAATCTTTATTTTATTTTGTTTGCATGGAGGATCCTGGGTAACATCAGTCCAACTCCAGCCTTGCTTCCCCAGAGCAGTGACTCAGTATATAAATTTTAGAGTGCTAAGACTCCACATTCATATCAAGATTGTTTTCATACCACCTCTCCCTATGTATACATACCACAGCAATAGAACTGATTTTAACCTATTTTCATGTAGCCTGCAGTATCCGCTGCCTCCAAGACTAAATATCACTTCTTGGCCAGCCAAGAGTGTACTATTTCATAGCTTCTTTCTATATTTCTTTCAATAAATATTTATTACTATTGGGGCCTTCAGGCAATACCAAAATTGGGATCCATTGTGCAAGACACTGCACAAACAGAGGGAAACAGCCCTTGCCTCATAGCAGATGCACAAGTGTCACTTGACCTGGACGTATTAGGGATGGAGAGAGTGTCATTTCCTCTCCTCTGTGTACATCTTTCAACTGTTGGCAGTACATTTAGTCAGACTAAGACTTGAAGTCTTGAATAAAGTCCAATTTAATGTATAGTTTTGATTGTAAATCAGGAACACATATTAGGAAGGCTACACATACACCAGTACTTAAAAAAATAATCTAAAGCCTACTTCAAGGTGCATGATTTTTTGGGAGTCTCCCTGTGTCAGATGAACTTGGCTGCAACTCCCTTGTTATAACATTCCGATGAAAGTACTGGATCAGTGAGCTTACAACTTCTCCCATATGCTCTGTCTAACTTCCCCTGTCATCCTTGTATCTTTGGGACCTTAGCAGATTCAGAAGACCTTTTACTGTAATCATGCTGCATGCAAAGGGGAAGGACACTGGAGCACAAACTCTTTGAGCAATGCATGGTGAGCTCGTCACAGAACACACAGTGCAAACTGCATGATGAAATGCATTACACATCATACTAAAAAATACATCCTAATCCAAGAATTCCCACATTCATTGTCACCACAGCCTATTGAAGTAAAATTGTGCTTTTGTTTTTCTGTGCTTCAGTTTTGTTGCTCAGATGTGACCATGTTAGAGCATGCAGATGCCACGTAGTTTGGAGGAGGGGTAAGAATTAACATGAGGAACCTTAAGATAAGACTAATTTTGAATTTGGAAGCTCCCAGTTCTGCAACTAAGATCATAGCCAAGATGCCCCATGTGCAGACCACATGAGCAAGGGAATATATGATTGAGAGAGCTGTTATGACGCTACTGAACCCATAATAAGTGCAAAAGCACTTGTACATCTGGTATATATTTAGATTTTTTAAAAATTATACAGCTTTAGCAATATTTAAGATGAGGATCTCCACCTCACAACCCGTTAAAGGGAGGAAAGTAAAGAAGAGACTTAGGTGGCATGATAAAGAGTCATTTAA
Organism: Trachemys scripta elegans; assembly: GCF_013100865.1. Lineage (NCBI taxonomy): Eukaryota > Metazoa > Chordata > Testudines > Emydidae > Trachemys > Trachemys scripta. The sequence continues at coordinate 182,723,600 of NC_048298.1, forward strand.
CAGGGGAAAGGTCAGGGAGACATAGGAGAGCGATGTGAAATTATGTGGATCCTTCTTAAATGTTAATATCAAACTGATTCTTCACTTTCTTCACAAAGACTCAATTAAAATGTATTTTTCCCTTTTCATTTATATAATACTTGTGGTTCTTTGGGAAGGCATATTCAAAATACTCAGCCTATTTTTAGCAGGTAAACAGTATGCAAGCAAGTCAGCAAGGGTTTATCTGAAGTACAGCCAGCACGGGATATATATGCACAAGACCCTATTTCCAAAATGGTTTATCCCGAGGTCTCAGCCGACAAAAATAAAAACATGAGACACAAACAGTTTTAGAGTATGCATACTCACCAGCCAAGACCACAGATGCAGACTGTTCAATGTTCAGAAAAGGCTGAGTGTGATTTGTATGGGATTAAGTAGCACACAAGGATACTGAAAGCCCCATTTTCAGAACTGTGGGATTTGCATCAAACACAAACAGCCACCATTGTATATAGTGCCAGGCTTCAGAAAAGGTACAGTATGCCTCCCTTTTCAGGAGGCTTGCCTGCACTGGAACATCATGAAGGGAGCATACTGCTGAGTTTACATTTGGTAGCATTCCATGATACAAGGCGTAGAGCAGACTGGAGAAAAGCATTGAGAGAAAGTTGTCACTCCCCGCTGAAGCAAGCCAACATAACCTTTTACTCTGAAGAGCAAACTAATAGAGTGACACCTACTACGTTCTTATTGAATTCTCCCTTAGCCCAGATCATGGTGCTTATCCCTCCAGCAATACATCATTCAGTCCATTACATCAAGAGGTAAATGGGTAGATGGGCCTTTTGAGATACAACCGTTTACAAAGGTGTTAGATTGCCACAAAGTAAAACATTTTTTCTTCATAGTCTCTGTAGCCTAAGCGAAGTTGCTACCTAGAAGCTTCTTGCTGTTGAAGAATGATTCATTTTTCAAAGGGTGAGAATATTGGTGTCTAAAACACGTGGCAGGGTGCACTGTCAGAAAACAATCTAAGAGGGTGGTAGGAGACTCTGCCCCATGGTGAGGGTAGGCGTTGGAATCCTGCAGACATCTCAGAATTAATTAATGCTGGCACTGACGCAGACAAGTTATGCTAGAAGGAACCCTAGGAGCAGCCAAACCTGGGGAGCAGATTTAGGGTTGGTGCAGTGTTATCTTTGAATTGCCTTTTGTGGATAAAACTTCATTTCAAGCGAAATGAGTTTTTAACTTTATAACTAATGCATAGCTTGGGTTTGGAGCTAGTTGTAGACTCAACAAGCTTATGCAGTTCCTGATAACAGCAAGTTAAGGAAAAATATTGATTCCCAACTGACTGAATCTCTACATTGCCTGATGTAACTAATACAGAATAGAAATAGAGTAGGGACTAAGACCTTAATTCAGCAAGGTATCTAAGCATGAGTTTATCCTTAAACACACCAATTCCTTGGACAAAGTCTTCCATAACATACATAGCATTTCAAATGTACATTATCCATAATACTGTTATGTTGTATTTAAATAAAGGGATTTCTTAATGCACTTTTGAGATATATATAGATTAGATATAGGTGTCATCACTAATCAAGTTACATTCTCAAAGTCTGTCTGTGCAGTTTAAAAAATTGAAGCATAAACATGAAATGTTTACTCGTGGGAGCCTCACCTGAGAAATCCCACTATTGTCAGTGTGATTAGTATGATTAAACTCTGCTCATGTAAGTAAGGCTTTGCAAGCTGATGCCCTTATTCATGTAATAAGGTCAATTTTTTTAGTATTGTCAAAGGATGTCAAAGTGTTCTACAACCTTATAAACTCAGCCCTGCAATGCCCTTTTATGTATTTAGTGTTATCTCCCCTTTCACAACCAAGGAAAGTGAATATGTTTAGTTATTCATATTTATCATGCTAGTGCTTAAGGACACTATAACAACAGAGTAGCAGATGGTCCCTTTAACCCAGAGTAGGAGAAAGGGTTTAAGAGTGAAGAATGTGATGGCAGCAAATGTCATTGCATCCACAATTTTTACATTTATTTTTATTTTGGGGGTGGGTTACTTAGGAAGGATCAACTACATGGAAAGAAAAGGGAAGGGGACAGGGCAGGGGAGAAGAGTGTAAGAGGGGCAGGTGTGGAGTGAAACTGAGGTCAGCAGACTCAGGGAGGGGAAGGAGGAGGGTTGGAGCAAATAGGCAATCAACATAGGGCACAGACAGTCCAGTCAAAACTGTAAAATGTTCTCTCAATGTCTGAAAGTCCCTAAGTTGGCTGCTTCTGCCCTACCAGTTGTAGTCTCCAGGTGGCTGCTGTCTGCAATTTGCCTCCCAAGGCCACATGGAAGGGGGAAGGGAGGCATCATCTGGATCCTAGTGCCTATGTACTGGGGTCTCACCTGCACAGTTCTGGGTCTGGGAATACTGGGGGAGTGGCTCAGATAGGCCCCATTTTACCCACCGCTGGTGCAGCAGTCCCTGCTTTGGCTGTTTCTGCTCCTACTGGGTGGAATCTCTGCATTGGACCCCTCTGCAGGAGTAGAGACCAAGGTTCTTACTGAAGGTCATACAAGAAGTCTGACAAAACTAGGTACAGAATTTAGGCTGATTTCCACACTTATTCCTTGACCACAATGCCTTAAGCTCTGATACAAGCTTATGGGGATTGAAGTAATGAGGCCACCAAAGATATTCTAGTGGTATTTGTGAACTTCCCCATTGTACAGACATCCTTGACCCATGATTGCAAAACATTCAAACTGGAATCAGATGCAGTTCAGATGGGATCAAGATCTAATACAAACAATTCACACAGTTCTAATTACGACATTTCCAGGGTACATCATCCATTAGTCTGTATCTGAATAAATGTGATTGAATGCAATAAAGCATTTGGAAATATTTTAAATTGTAAGAATTGAAAAATTGTCTCTCTGGCTGTTCTTTTAGTGAAATACAATATATTTAGTATCAGAGGGGTAGCCGTGTTAGTCTGGATCAACTCATAGCAAAGAATAACATTCAATTTAATTTAGCCTCTAAGCGTAGAATTGGAGATGTTACAGCCATTGTTTGCATTGCAGTCTCATTTTTAATGAAAGATGGTTCAGTGATACTCAGTGGTCAAACATTGTAAAAGCAGCAAAGAGTCTTGTGGCACCTTATAGACTAACAGATGTATTGGAGCATGAGCTTTTGTGGGTGAATACCCACTTCATCGGATGCATGTAGTGGAAATCTCCAGAGGCAGGTATAAATATGCAAGCAAGAGTGAGTCAGGCTAGAGATACCGAGGTTAGTTCAATCAGGGAGGATGAGGCCCTCTTCTAGCAGTTAAGGTGTGAACACCAAGGGAGGAGAAACTGCTTTTGTAGTTGGATAGCCATTCACAGTCTTTGTTTAATCCTGAGCTGATGGTGTCAAATTTGTAGATGAACTGAAGCTCAGCAGTTTCTCTTTGAAGTCTTGTCCTGGAGTTTTTTTGCTGTAAGATGGCTACCTTTAAATCTGCTACTGTGTGTCCAGGGAGTTTGAAGTGTTCTCCTACAGGTTTTTGTATATTGCCATTCCTAATATCTGATTTGTGTCCATTTATCCTTTTACGTAGGGACTGTCCAGTTTGGCCGACGTACATAGCAGAGGGGCATTGTTGGCATATGCTGGCGTATATTACATTGGTGGATGTGCAGGTGGATGAACCGGTGATGGTGTGGCTGATCTGGTTAGGTCCTGTGATGGTGTCGCTGGTGTAGATATGTGGGCAGAGTTGGCATTGAGGTTTGTTGCATGGATTGGTTCCTGAGTTAGAGTTACTACGGTGCGGTGTGTAGTTGCTGGTGAGAATATGCTTCAGGTTGGCGGGCTGTCTGTGGGTGAGGACTGGCCTGCCACCCAAGACCTGTGAAAGTGAGGGATCGTTGTCCAGGATGGGTTGTAGATCACTGATGATGCGTTGGAGAGGTTTTAGCTGGGGACTGTATGTGATGGCCAGTGGAGTTCTGTTGGTTTCTTTCTTGAGCTTGTCTTGCAGTAGGAGGCTTCTGGGTACACGTCTGGCTCTGTTGATCTGTTTCCTTATTTCCTCGTGTGGGTATTGTAGTTTTGAGAATGTTTAGTGAAGATTTTGTAGGTGTTGGTCTCTGTCTGAGGGGTTGGAGCAGAAACGGTTGTATCTCAGTGCTTGGCTATAGACAATGGATCGTGTGGTGTGTCCGGGATGGAAGCTGGAGGTATGAAGGTAGGCATAGTGGTCAGTGGGTTTTCGGTATAGGGTGGTGTTAACCCTCCATCACTTATTTGCACCGTGGTGTCTAGGAAGTGGACCTCCCATGTAGCTTGGTCCAGGCTGAGGTTGATGGGGGGTGGAAGCTGTTGAAATCTTCTGTTGCCCTCCTGAAAAAGTGTATCCTGCAAAGACACTAATGGATATATCTAGTATAAAATCATGCAGAACTCCAATTCCTGCCCTTTCCTATTCCTCCAAATAACAAAGTTTTCCTTCAGTACTACATCTTGCTAGAGCTGGTGTTACCTCACCAAGCCGTAGAGGATGGCACCCTCCATGATCCAAGTCCAGTGAAAGTCATGCGCGCATCGATCTTCTGCATCACCATTCCCTTTGCCCAGGAACCCACAAATGAGGAGGTGGCTAGTTGGCAAGGTAGCACCTGCATTTTCCACTCATTGAGTTACCGCCTCAGATCATATTTACTTTAAGTTCCCCATGTGTGCTGTGAAACTATATGGTGTGATGGGGATGAGTTTCAAGGGCAAGAAGCTTAATGGGGCCACAGCTCAGGAATTCCCAGAGCTGATATAGAGTAATAATAGATAGCCAATCCATTTGTCTTGCGTGGAATTTCTTCTTCATTCAGAGATGGGGGCAAATGCCACTTCCTTCTATCCCCATCACAGTAGTTAATAGAAAGACTCCACAAAGAGAGCCTTTCTAAGATTTCCTCCCTTAGCAATTCCCCTCCCCACATCGTGTGTTTGCATATATGTGGACACTGTGACAGACCCAGACCTGTGGGGTACAGGAGTCTGCTAGAGGGCAAATATACTGGTCATTGGATGAGTAGTTTTCTGTTCCCTGAGTGACCAGAGCAGGGGCTGCACTAGAGTAATCAGGAACCTGCTAGAACCAGTTAAGGCAGGCAGGCTAATTAGGACACCTGGAGCCAATTAAGAAGAAACTGCTAGAATCAATTTAAGGCAGGCTAATCAGGGCACCTGGGTTTTAAAAAGGAGCTCACTTCAGTTTGTGGTGTGAGTGTGAAGAGCTGGGAGCAAGAGGCGCAAGGAGCTGAGAGGGTGTGCTGCTGGAGGACTGAGGAGCACAAGCGTTATCAGACACCAGGAGGAAGGTCCTGTGGTGACAATAAGGAAGGTGTTTGGAGGAGGCCATGGGGAAGTAGCCCAGGGAGTTGTAGCTGTCATGCAGCTGTTACAGGAGGCACTATAGACAGCTGCAGTCCACAGGGCCCTGGGCTGGAACCCGGAATAGAGGGCAGGCCCGGGTTCCCCCCAAACCTCCCAATTGACCTGGACTGTGGGTTCTCCCAGAGGGGAAGGTCTCTGGGCTGTTCCCCAAACCACATGGTGAATCTCTGAGGCAAGAAAATCCGCTAATAAGCGCAGGACCCACCAAGATAGAGGAGGAACTTTGTCACAACACATACAGTAAAAAAGATCAATTCTATTAGTTGTATGAGACTACATTATCTTTCTTGATAACTGGCCATCTCTTAACCCATATGAAGTTTTTTATCATAATCTGTATTATTTCAAAATAGCTTGCTGGAAACGTCAGTGGAATCATGGTAAACAAGTAGTTGACTTCGGAGTAGACACAGACAAGAAAGCTACCACCCTCATCAGAACATTGGTTCATTCAAATTTGCAGAATGCGTTTGTAAGGAATGACAATATAATTATAGCTGGTCAAAGTTTTTCTGAAACTTTTTTTCTGTCAAAAATGCTGTTTTGTATAAGTTTCAGTTAAAGTTTTGTCTGGAAAGTTTCTTGGGTCCAAAATGGAATTTCTTGAGACAACCAGGAAGTGAAGAACAGCCAAAAGCCAAGTGCACTCACCTGGGAGATACTGACTGATGTTATTTAGCATTAAGGTAGTAATTGAAGGGGGATGCTAGAAAGTTAATCTGTAATGACAGGAAGTTTCATGCTCTTGTCATATAAAGCCCATTAAAGACATTTATAATCAGTTAATTGTTAGTACAGGGCTAACTTCAAAGTATAATCTCATATGTTAAAAGCCTGTGGCTAATCTAATCTTGAACAAGAATCCATCCAGTCCACACTACTGCAAGATCACTTCTGTTCCATAGGTTCCAATGAGACTAAAATATATTTCAAATAGATATTTCTGTCAAACATATTTTAGATAAATTTGTACAGTATTGTATTGGTGCGTATCCTAGACTTATATAAAAAGAAAAAATGGTAATTAGAGACCAGTAGTGGAGCTACTATGTTATTCAGGTGACTTTCTAAATTAAAGGTGCTAAAAAAGTTATTTCTTTTGACAGTCTGTGACGTTCCCCTGGTGTTATCTGGACCAGTGATCTGCTAGGTCACTCCAATCCTCGACTCTGAGAGCCAGCCTTACCCTTCTCTGCTGTGAGAACCCCCACTCCCGGGCTGTTCACGCACAACCTCTAGCACGTAAGCTGCTCCCAGCTACGTGAGTGGGTACTCTTGGCCAGCTGCTGCTTGGTTTGTGCAAGCGAATGACACTAGCCAATATCTCCGGTCCCAGACACAACCCTAGGAACCTCCGTCTTGCAGTGTCCAGTTATGCCCGCTGGATGCTGCAAGCTTATATAAGTTGGTCGTTTTAACAAAGAAATTGATATTTACCAGGCTTGTTATCCCAAAGGGAGTCTCTGACACACTTCAAACCAAATGCACCGCTTCAGGTAGAATAAACAAACAAATTTATTAACTACAAAAGATAGATTTTAAGTGATTATAAGTCAAAGCACAACAAGTCAGGCTTAGTCAAATGAAATAAAAGCAAAATGCATTCTAAGCTGATCTTAACACTTTCAGTGCCCTTACAATCTTAGATGCTACTTACCACAGCCAGGCTCTCCCCTTTGATCAGTGCTTCAGTCATTTGGTGGTGGTGTCTGTAGATGGAGGTGGAAGAGGCAAATGTCTCTCCCTTTTATCATGTTTTTTCTTCCCTCTTGGCTTTGCCCCCTCCCTTTCAGAGTTAGGTGAGTATTACCTCATCGTAGTCCCAAACTGACCAAGGAAGGGGGGTGACTCACTCAAGAATCCAACAGATCCTTTGTTGCTGCCTAGGCCAGTGTCCTTTGTTCCTGTGAGGCTGGGCTGGGTTTGTCCCATATGTGCCCTGATGAAGTGTGAACTGCCCCTCTGCTCCTGAAGAGTTTTGTCTAGGCTTGTTTTAAGCCTCATAACTATATACATGAAATTACAACCTATAATATTACTATAACAACAACGCTCAGTGCATCATAAACCTTCCAAAGACACCCAACATGACACACTTTGCATTGGATACCACACAATCATATTATAAGGATGAACATGGAGGTACAGGGTGTTCCCCTGCGTTACAGAGCATCACACACTCATTTGGGGATTTTTAAAAGGGGAAATTTGCAACTTCCCAAAATGCTCTTTCAGCCTAGCAAGCAGGTGTGCTATGTTAATGAAGTAGAGATAATGGATATCCAGGCCCATACTGCTTTGTGAGACACCTTTGTCTTATTTAAAATGATTGGATATTTACCTGATTGTTTTCCTCCTGGACAGCTGCACTAAAATTGGTTGCAACTGGCAAATGCAAATATCGCAGAGACTAATCATAATTAGCTTGTTTTTCACATTGTGTTTTCGCCTGTCTCAAAATGGTGACACACTGTAGCACAGGCAGAGATTAATAGTCCTATTAAACATATAGAGGCCTTATGCTCATTTTTACTAATGCCCTTTTAAACCACGCTTGCAGGGTGAAGAGGCCTTAGAGTAGATGCCAATGTATGGACAGGAGTTATATACACCTGTCTCATAGGTCAGAGTTCAGCTTTTCCGAAAATGTTTCAGCCAGACATTGCCACAGATGCCCACTTCAGTTTAGCAGATGGTTTTGATCTGCAGTTTTACAGACACAGAGAGATCGGAAGACCATAAAATAAAAGGAATATACGCATGGCTAGAAAAACTTCAGAAAAGCATTATTATTCTGGCATGCGAGTTAAGGACTACAGAACATTGCACAATTATCTTAATCATGTTGGAAAAAGTTTGTTCTGGGAGAAATAGAAAACACAGGCTCCTCAGAGAAAGCTTCTCCAAAGGAAAGGCGCACATGTAGCCCCACATGAGAGTTACACCCTCATCCTGCTTTCATGTGCAAATGCAATGTCATGTTAATACATGGACTTTATACACAAGTGGAAAATTAGGTCTGTATTGTGCGACTGAACCCATTTGTCTGCTCTTTTTTGTTAGCTCTTGGAATTTGTTTTTGTGTAAGAGACTAGCACTGATATACATGTGGCACTGTGAAAAAGTCATTCTTTTAGGGCCACTTCCACATGAGACTTAGAATGTACAGTTCACACTTTACACACTGTTACTAGAAACCCAGAAGCACTACCATTTGTTTATAACAAGACCAATCTGATCATTTGTTTATTATGACTGGAGCAGGCTGGGAATTTTTCATTTTTTTAAATCAGAAAATATTGTTTTGTCAAAACCAAAACTTTTGCAGAGGTGTATCATTTTCAACAGGAAGGTTTTTCAGGTCCAGAATGAAATTTCTGATCAAAACCAAAAAACAACCCCAAAATAGCCAATAGCCAAGTGGTCAGGGCATTCACTTGGGATGCTGAGATGCAGATTTGAGTCCCTGCTTTGCTTGATTCAGGGCAGGGATTTGAACCTGGATCCCAAGTGAATTCCCTAAACATTGGTCTACTGGCTATATTGGAGCAGGGGTCTGTCCCTGGTCTTTCACCAAAAATTCCAAAGGTTCATTTAATGAGGTTATATAATGAAACCAGATGCTTAAACCTTGAAATTTTTCATGAAACAGAATTCTTGTTTTCCAGCCACTCCTTGTTACACTATGAGTTAAACTTATGAAGCTCTTAGGATCACAAAACATGCAACCTAGAATGAGAAAAGAAAAATGCAACAAAACCTCATAAAAATTAAGAAAAGTTTGCTGAAAAGTTGAGGTTCTAGTTCAATTTCTTCATCTTATCATATAAGCCATTCCACTGATATTTTAAGATGTGTAGTAGGAAAAAAAGACTACTCTGAAATTGGAAAAATATGTTCCAGGGAAAGGCATTCTGGCTGGTGAGTTAGTGTACACTGTGAATCCAAGAACAGGACTGAAATTGGAGCTAAATCATAATAAAGGTTTATAAGCAAGTTAATTCTTATGACAGTTGAGTGGACTTTACAAAACATTGGAAAAACAACAAGTTTCCCAGGCAAAGTAATGCTGCTTCTCACGTCTTCTGCAAGCAAGAGATGGAGGAAATTAGAGGACTGTGGCAGAACGTATGGCATTTAGGATTCAAAAGCAGCAACTAATTTCTCATTTATGAATTGTCAGGCTGTGCCAGGTATGAAAAGTAAGCCTAGGTTTCTTCAACTATTTAATAGCCAGAAAGGCTGAAAACCTCACTTTCCAGAAGACAGAAGATTGTTTTGGTTGGGGAGAGACTATGCCTCTGACTTATACCTCTCAAAAAGTTTATTTGCGGTTTGCACATTGTCTATGTCCATAGGAAGATAAAAACAGTTTGAATGCCCCATTGCAAGTTTACTGCAATTCCTGAGTAATGGACTCACCATTTTCACCATTTATCCTTAGCAATCTTCTACATGAACACTGATGGGAAGAACTTTGTCAATTTTACTTGAAAGCAATAAGTTACCATAAAAGAAAACATGAAAATTAAAAAATGCATTAAAATGCACCTGTACTCTAGTGACTCAAGTTATCAGGAGGTACCATATTTGTGTTGTACTAGTTACATATCAAATTGACTCAGTTTACAAATTATTTTTTAACTGCAAATTTGACCTGGGATCTGAGACACAAACTGTCTTCTTTCCTTCTCACACATCGCTACTAATAATCATTTGGATGAGGAACTTTATGCCCGCCCATCAACATCTATGCAACCCTATTTGGAATGCTAAGGGTGGCACAGAAGTAACTGAGGGTATCATTGGAGGTTATAGCTGTCATTTATGGCATAATTTTGTCCATGTTTATTATTGGTGATATGAAAGAACCCAGCTTGACTTTCACATCTCAGTTCCCAGAGCTGCATTGTTTAAGTGAATGTCTTCTTGTAAACAGGGCAAATTTATTGGAGACAGGGAGTTATTCAAATAAAATATAGAAACCCCCCAAAGCCTCTCTCTTTTAGAAAAAAATGGCCACTTTTCAAAGAAAAAGTGCATTTCAGTTAGAGGCTATATGGTGGTTCGTTTGCCTTTATTTCGGACTACATTGCTACCTACCCCATTTTCTCATTCGCTGTATTGACCTCCATCATAGCACTGTCTGGCAATAAAGGCAAAGTGTTTGCCACTGGGAGTCCTCATCAGCTCTGAAACTTACTTCAACTCCTTCATCCAGCACAGCCTGGATTTGTTAACTTTATGGTTTGAGGTGAATATTTATTTACAGAAGTGAAATACATTTGGTCAAGCTCAGTTTCCTTTCCCAGCATCTTGTATCAGACTGAGTCATTTTCAATTTGAGATTATGATTTTGCAGTATAATAGGTGTATCACAGGAGGTTCTCAATCAGAGAGAACCATGATGAACTGAAGCTGATGGACAATTTGCTTATTGAAATAGTTTCCCATTGTTGAGAGATTGCAAACACTTGACCCCTGTTCTGCATTTGCTAGAATGGCATTGGTTTTGTACTTGGATTGCTCTAATGAAACATGTTCAATAATTTATTAAAATGTTGTTTTTTTAAAACAATGTTCAGAGACTAATTTTAAACTGCCCCATTTTGAATCTTCCATGACTGGCATGTCATGATATTGGATTGCATTTGCCTTCATAGATGCTGATCCTGCTTCAGCTGATCCGTTACCATTGTCCTAAGTGGGAAAGGGGTTGGGCTCTTTAAAAAGCTGCATTAGGGGATATCTCTGAAACCTGGAAATGATAATTAAGCCTAAAAGAAACCACTTTCAAAATAAAAAACCCACCAGCCTGTATATCAATTCTGAAAGACTGACTCAAACATTCCTATGAATGGCAGTTATTTCATGTGTATAACAGTTCCTCACAATGAAAGGAGAGTTCTCCTGTCAGCTGCTATCAGAAAAATGTTTCTCAGAATAGGTATTATTTTAGGAAGTTAAACTAATTTAAGAAAATATTTAAATCAATCTTTTAAATGTAACGAGGTTTTGTGCTGCTCTCACTAATGCTTCAAATGCAAAACTATACATTTTGCATGTAAAAATCCCAAATCACTTCATCCAAAAGGTGTAATTGTAATTTTAGTTTTATCAGCTACGTCACTACCACTTTGATCCTCCCAAATCCAGTTCACATACAGCTGATGAAGGAGTCTCTGCTGGCTTTTGTAATCGACAATGACCCCAGTCACTCTGTAGTTCAAAAAAAATCTCATGGCTGTATCATGCCGTAAGTTGACACACTGAATTCCCCACTGTTAAAGAAAGTTTTGTGAAAAAAGGAATGGAAGAATATATCCCTTAATTATTAGCCAGACTGGCAGTATACTGGTCCCAACTCAAATCACAGACTAAGCAGGGAACACAGAGAAGTTGCTCAGCTGTTCTATCCTGAGGATCCCAATATGACAATAAGACTGCTCTCCCTGCTCTTCACTAGGCTTAGAACAGGGGTTGGCAACGTTTGGCAAGCGGCTCGCCAGGGTAAGCACCCTAGCGGGCCGGGCCAGTTTATTTACCTGCTGACGCAGCAGGTTCGGCCGATTGCAGCCCCCACTGTCCGCGGTTCACCGTCCCAGGCCAATGGGGGCAGCGGGAAGCCACGGCCAGAACATCCCTCGGCCGGCGCCACTTCTGCCGCCCCCATTGGCCCAGGACGGCGAACTGCAGCGAGTGGGGGCCGCGATCGGCCGAACCTGCTGCGTCAGCAGGTAAATAAACTGGCCCGGCCGCCAGGGTGCTTACCCTGGCGAGCCGTGTGCCGAACGTTGCCGACCCCTGCTTTGGAAAGTCCTGACCCCTCTATCAAGGACTACATTGGAAACGTTTACATACCAGTTTATCTTATCAGATCTGGTCACAAAATGGATTTTACATCTCTCACCCTGTGGAAAATTTCAATTAAAATGAAAACATTTAAAAACAAATCCAAGATATTTTGGCCAAAAGAGGTAAGTATTTTGATTTTGAAATGGTGCCAACTGTGCCGCCTGCTGAGGGAAGATGGTGTATCATAGCAGCCTCATGACCACAATGCATCCTGGGAGATGAAGTTCAGTAGGAAGCCCACCCACTGAGTTGAAATGAGCATAAGTCACGGGAACTGTAACTCACAGGAAGCAATGCAGCAAAGTTTCAGAATCAAAGTATATTCGGGTTTTTTAACAATATACTAGAAGTTTCCAAAAAACAGACTTTTTGTGAAAAGTGTCATTTAATCAGAAAAACAATTCTCATGAAAGAACCATCTTGATGGAAAGTTTTCTCCCAGCTCTATCTGCCATCTGTTTAGCTAGTATGCAATTTAGATATGCAATACACTTGACATTTCTACTAAAGAATTGTTTGATTCTTTAAACTACACCATGTCTACTAGCAGGTTATTTGTTTTAAATATTTGCATATTGATTTAAAGTTTTACATCCACACAGTTTTGTATGCAAACTCTCCTTAGAGATGGCTAATGTCTTGGAGTCAAATCATGGAATCCACCACCTCAGAATGATGCAGTAAGAGGCAGGTCCTGAGTATTATGCTTCACAACACACAACAGAGAAGTTGAATAATCTTGCTGGAAGGCTACAGTGCATCTCTGCTTTCTTTCCTAGAATCAAGACATCACCACAAGAATCAGAAGACAGACACAAAGCAGGCTGCTCTCTAAAACACAGAGGCACAAATCATCCCACCTTACTCTAGGCTGGTTGTCTGATAAGTGACTGTACTAGACCCAGATTACACACTTTCCTACAGACCACTCTAGTCTGCAAGCAGGACCAGGAAAAAAATCTTGAGCATTTAAAGCAATAGCCCACAATTTCAGTAGTTTGCAATGCATTATACTGAGGAGCCCCACAAAAGGAGTGAGATATTCCTAGAAAGAGCTCCCTTATGCCTTTACTGATCCTGGGCCTTCTCTCACCCTAGGACTATAGTAGCTCCTGTAGAGGAGGCTAAAGAAGAGAGGTGAGAAGCAGCCTCGTGATGAGGGAATCAGAGATCCCAAAAATATTGTAGTTCATAGGAGTAAGTTAGAGTCAATCATGGAGGCTCTACTGTCCAATCCCCACATATCAATTGTAGGGGAAGGCTGGTCTTAACGAGCAACAGGGGGCTGTTGTGTGGAACATCTTCCCTTTGTGGCTGTCACACTGCCAATGTTAGGAGTTGTGAGGGGTAGGTGAGTGACACTTAAGCCACCTCACATGCTCCCCAGCTGAAAGCTCTGAAGAACTCAACCTCACAAGAAAACTCTCTATTGCTATATATCAGGGAGCAGAGTCTACAACTCTGCCTATGGAAAAAGGGATGGGTCTCATGACCTTGTACTAGCTCATTGGTCTCTGCCCAAGGATGGGCTTGTCCCTCAGGATATTACTACCAAGGTGTGTTAGGAAACTGACTAAACTGCAGGGCTGCCACCAGTCTCTGTGTCTAGCACAGCCGCATCATTAAAATTTGTCCTTTTGTTTCCAAATTTAAAATAACTACAAGACTAAAACTCACAATTCAGGTTCTAAATAGTTTGCACCCCGGCTGCTATTCTGTACTGAGGCAAGAATGGGGTTAGCAAAGCAGACAGCAGTGGCAATTCATTTTACAGAGCTCAAAGTTCTCTGCTGACCTTCCTCTGTTACTTTTTGCCAAGCCCTTTTTCCATAGGAATGCTGCTGCACTGTTCAGAAGAGATCGGTCTTGAATTCTCTGCTGAATAATTATGCAATTAAGAGTTTAAAGTTATTCCTTCTTCCTCCCAGCTTTGACTCATATTGGACTTTTTTCTTAGTTTGCAAGGCAATTGGCTCCAGCAAGGTATCATCCTGTTGCTGGTTGTGACCTGATATAAGTACAGTTTACAGGGAACTTAAATCGAAATGCCTGCCCAGAGAGTTGAATGAAGTGATAATCTAACATTCCATACATTGTGTTATATGTTCTCTAAGTATGTACAGTATGTACACAAGGCAGAATTGGCTTTAGGTCGAACTTGCACTGTATGTGCCAAAGCACTGCACAGCTGCGTTTTCTCAGCTTCACGCAGTTTATTTTTCCAGAATGTATTTGATAGAATTAACTCTTTGCTAAATTATAACGGCCCCCTTCTGGTATTCCCAAATCCAGCTTTACATACACTTGCTCAAGGTGCCTCTGCTTGCTTATGTAACGGGCAGTGATCCAGAAAGATCAGCTACAGTATACAAACAGCTGTGTGGAAAGTACAGTCCCAGTGCTTGCTCCCATTTAATTTTGAGTTTATTTCACAGTAACTTGTGCCAGCTGGATTTCTCTTACACTTTCTGCAGGTCATATTCTGCAACCTAGTTGCAGGAACAAGTATCCATAACAACAAGCTGGTAACATGATTCACCTCTTATGAGTCCAATGACAGGGACAAGTGCAGTAGATGGGCTGTGTAAGAACACAGGGAAACCCAAACACCACCAATTTATTCTGCAATGTGCAGACTTGTGAACTAGAACTTGGGCTCTGAACACCCTGAATTTGGGAGAGGGGAAGTGGAAGAAAGTCTCAAAATCAAGATCCACAGCTCAGGACCAAGTTTAGTTATTTTCTAGAAGAAAGAGGTAAAGAAGATATGACAGAACTTGCCAATTGAATGAAAAATATCACTATTTGTGAGACACTGTTACCTGAAAGATGTTAGTACAATGGGTTCTAAAGTCAGAATACTCATATCAGACCTAGCAGAAATAAGTTTATTTTAGCTATATTGGTATTTAAGTGAAGCTGCAACTTTAAATGTTAACAGTTAAACACAAAAACATCAGGAAATGCAGAATCTGTGCAATGCAACTATGAGGTGAGGTGGTCAGGGTTAAAGGACAACAGCCCACGGCTTCATTTCTATACTAGGATACTTGCTCACGCAGCCCCACATTTGCTAGAAAACATAATTTGGAAGAGCAGAAAGGAGGCCCATCTACAACTGGTCAAATTCTATTGAGGTGTTAGTTGGAGCCTTTGCCATCACACATTTGAGAAAAAAATACTCCTTCAAATCATAAACTGAAATTTTGGTTTTTAAGCCAAGAAGTCAAGTGTTTTGGTGAAAACCAGAAAAGTATCAAAGCAAACTTTCAATCAACCAAACCAAATTATCAAGATATCAAGACTGTCAAAATATCTAGAGGGAAAAAATATTTCCCTTCCTGCAATAAGGCCATCAGCCATACCAGCTCTCCCACAAGAAACTAGGAGCCAGCAAGCAGCAATGCCCGTTGAAGGGGGCAGAGAAAGCCTGATCACTGCAGCAAGTCTGAGGAGCAATGGTAGATACAAGGTAGGGATGGAGAAGTTCTTGATGCTGCTGCTGCAATGTTGCAAATCAGGGAAATGGCTTGCCACTGAGCTGCCACTCTTGCTAAGGAGAATACACCTGAGGAGAAGCTTGGAGAGGTTGAGCAGTTGCAGGAGCAGGAGCAGCCACAGGGCAGTGGATAAAAGCTGCTTGCAGAGAGCTTTAGATAGCTGGAGATGCTGGACCAGGTTGATGAGTCCTGTCAAGTTTCTCATTTTAGGCAGTTGTGTAGTCAAGGGTAAATGCAGATAAACTTTACCTACTTCTCATTGGGGGAACATGGAGTTTAGGAGACCCATTTTTTAAAACCACGACATCACTGACTTTACTCCCATTCTAGGAAGAATGGTTAGACTGTTTTGTTTTAAATTATGAATCTCCATGAACCCATAACTCAAAAATGATTGAAGAACTTGGTTCAAATTTAAAAAAAAAAGAAAGCTAAAAATCACCTTTAAACAAGAAAAAAGTATGGAATATGCCAACCGAAAAAGTATCTTAGAAATTTATGAGCATGTTTAACAGAGAAGGGGTGGGGAGAAATGGGGGAGCTTTTGCAAGATTAAAATAGTGGAGCCCTACCAAGAGATTGTATAGTTACATTGATTTGATACTGATCATGCAGCTAAAGTGGGGAATTAAGGGCAAGGGGGAGAGGGGAAGAAGGCTTCCAGGTACTCTCTCCTCCACTTCCAAAGATAAAACTATAGGTGGAGGTGCAGGGTCTGCAGTCTTGGTGGGCACTCAAAGTTCTGGATAAGTCTCCAAACAGTTGAAGGCTGATTCAATACCAAAACTCTGAACCCTTTATGGAGGTACATCCATTATAAACCCTGTTCAATGGCTCCTCTCTGAGTCGGACAGCTACTAACATCTATTGTTACGGGCAAGCATGCAACGGCTGCTGTGTTGTTGACAAAGACACTGAGCTGATAGTATTCACTGCATTGCTTAGGTAGACATCTCTCATAATCAAGATGTCCCAGAGTGCCTTACGGACTGGGAGAAAGAACAGCCTCCCTGCTATTTCCTCTCTGGCCCCTACTGTCACTTATTTTCCACCCCACCTCTAGGGGTGCCAATCCTCCAGGATTGGCCTGGAGTCTTCCAGAATCTGCATTGATCTCCCGGTGACTATCGAAAGCAATCTGGAAAATGATATTACATCATGTTGGGGAGGAAATCTCCCAGAATTGCTTCAGTCAGAGTTGGCAACCCTCCCCATCTCCTCACCCCACAGATATGCCACCACAGGTAAGTAGGGTTGGATTTCAATGTAGGAAGAGTAAAATGGCCATATTAGGAACTTGTCCATTGCAGCTCTTTCAGAGGGTCATCAATCAAACTTTTCCACACCACAGATGAAGAATAAATTTCAGGGAAGAGTGCAAGTTTTTAACTCCAAATCAATCCTAGCTCCTTCAGCTATTTACAAAATAATGGCAGGTCCCTCCCACACCCCCTTCCAACACATTGAAATCAGAAGGTTGTTTCCATTTCAAAAAAGAAAGATTTCCCTGACACCTCTCTCAAAAAGATTGGGGGTGGGGTTTAAATATAGTGTGGAGTATCACTACAGAAGTACTTTGACAGGTCATTTTTCTGGCATGTGGAGTAAATTCCAAGAGAAATTTCTTAGTAAGCCTGCTCAAAACAAATTGCTTTTCTCATATTCAAAGCAGACAAATAAATTTAATTTCCACATAAAATAAAACTTATTTTTTCCTTCAAACAATGAGTCTTCCAAGACAGATAATACCTCATGAGAATGTGTCACCTCAGACTCAATGATTCATTGTGATCACACCCTATAATTTACCACTATTCATAAATAAGCCACAGTTGCTTTGGTATATTATGGAATTATATAGTTGATGTTGCATTGAGATTTGCACTAAAAGCAGAATCATTCATATTTTAATAGTTAAATTTATTTTCCAAATTTGGTATAAAACCTCTTTTGAGGGCAGAATAATTTTAGAGAGAGAGATTTGAGTGTCTGCAAGGGAAATATTTTTAAGTGCTCCTTTTTTTTGGCTTAAGTATCTTTGGGTTCCTCAAGCTAAACCACCACTCTCCCCACAGACTCCCAACTTACTACATATACACTATCATAACATCTTAGACATAGACCACTTCAGGAATTTTAAAATGAAATAGTTATTCTCTTCACTTGGCATAAAAGAGGAACAGACAAAACTGTCAAGTTCTGCCAGGTACTCCCCTTTTCTGTTGCAGTCTGCATCCAGCCTGCTTCCCTGACTCACCACCCACACTCCTGATACAGACTTCTCCTGTTGGTAAGGCGGCAAGGAGACCAGCTGGCCAGCACAAAGATCTTGTGAGTAGCCCATATGCCTCCTCACTCCACAGCCCTGGGGTTTCTATTCTTTTACTGTGCTGGCTATGATATGCAAGTGCAGAGTGAGAAGCAGCCAGCCAGTTTATTGGCTTACAATTTTTTCTCCCCAGTTCCAAGTTACCTCACCCAGTGTTCTGACCAGCAATTGCAGCTCCTGCCACCAAATCTCTTACAAACCTCCAGACATTCATTGGCTAAGTTCTTTTGCTTGATGAACCACAGGAGGTTCAGATCCAGATTTCCACCAGCATTGTGGAGGTGTCAACTAGGTTTGTCAGCACAGTCTGGCTGCATCACCCCCTACTTTGTGAATTAAAAGAAGGGATATGTGCATTGTAGGCAATTGGATGTTACAAGTGAAATAAAGTTTGTACGAAGGAGTAAGTAGGGTGTTATGTTGTTAGGTTGGCAAGGCATATGGACTGAGGCTCTGGGGTCTGAATATTGTCCTAACTCACCCTTTCTTTGGTATCACTGTGTTCACAGAAAATGTGATAGAGCAAACTTAAGACAAGGACAATTTTTCCCCATGGGAATATTTTATTATTGACATTAAAATCATTTACAGTAAAAAGATGCTGAGATACAAGAGTGATGCACAGTAAGTTTCCATTCTGTCTGTGGGTTATATAAGGTGTTAGAAGGTGATGGCATTATTAGGACTGGTCAAACGTTTCGATTTTGTCAAAACAAAAAGAAAAAAGAAAAGTTATCAGCCAAAAAAGTTCAGTTCAGAAATTTGTGGCATCTCATGGAAATTTAGTTTGTGACTCCCATGATGCACTACAGCTGTTCAGTAATAGGGAGACCATATTGCATTGTGGGAGATGTAGTCTGGCCAAACTACAGGGCAGTTTCACATCACATCAAACCAAGCCAAAATGAAATATTTAAATTCAGTTCCACAAACCAACACATTCTGATTCAGGACTGTCAAAATGATTTGTTTCCATCAAAAATGTCCAAACTGAGAGTTTTCAGCTGAATATTTTGAGGAAGGGGTTTGATGAAGAGTCAAAAAAAATATCCCATGGGGGATAATGTATGACCAGCTCTAATTATTGCTGATATGATGCTGCTGGAGACTAGACTGTTCCAAAAGGATTGTGTGTGGTACATGGGTGATATTTATTGTTGTGTTGCATTCTATACTCCACGCATAGTCATAGCAGGTAAAAGGAATGAAATTAAAATAGATGGGTGAAGTAACATATGCCATTAAGTTCAACATTAAACATGAGATGGAGACATTTATCCCAAAAGTTAACAAAATACCAGTCAGGCTACAACTCTAGTAGATCTTAATATGCTAACTCACCTTGTACAATAACTTATAAAACAGCAGTCCATTCGCAAGGCACAGGATGAGTCTGAACTTATTTACAACATATGTACATCACGATATCTGTTGAATATACTAGTTTTGTCATGTATGACATATACATTAAATAGCTGAACTCTAGAATACATTTTATGTTTTGATGCCTGATTCTGCAAACTCCTGCTCAAGTGAGCAATCCTTACTCGTATAAGCAGTCCCAGTAGACTACTTCAGGGATCGGCAATCTTTGGCATTTGGCCCGACAGGGTAAGTACCCTGGCGGGCCGGGCCAGTTTGTTTACTTGCCATGTCCGCAGGTTTCGCCTATCGCGGCTCCCACTGGCCGCGGTTCGCTGCTCCAGGCCAATGGGGGCTGCAGGAAGTGGCGCTGGCCGAGGGATGTGCTGGCCACCGCTTCCAGCAACTCCTATTGGCCTGGAGCGGCGAACACACACCCTCAAGCACTGGTCTCCCCTACCATTGGGCTGTCAATCCTTAAGCACCCTCTCTTCCCTGTCTTCTATTCCCAGAACCTCTTCAGTAGCCCCTTTCCTAACTGTACTCCATTGGCCTTGAGCAGTGAACTGCAGCCAGTGGGAGCCACGATCAGCCAAACCTGCGGACGCGCAAGTAAACAAACCGGCCCAACCCGCCAGGGTGCTTACCCTGGTGGGACGCATGCCAAAGGTTGCCGATCAGTGGTGATGAGATCTGGAGCTTGTGTTTACCTGTGTTTCAGCTGCAATAATGGCAATTTACAGTTCATATGGAGGCATTGCATCCTCAAACTAATGACTTTCAAGATTTTAGAGCAGCAAATTTTCATTCCATCCTTTATCAAGAACATTTGTGGTGAAGTACAATACACTTCTTTCAAATTTTCCTTTAATGAAGTACCTAAAGAAATTCAGGTTCTTGTGAAAAATGCTAGTGGTAGGAACTTACCCATCCAGCATCTGGCCCATAAACTGCTTCAATTACCATATCTCCCAATGTCATCACCCAGGCTGATAGTCCTCCATGATACTCCAGTGTAGGAGACATCAGTAGCCCTGAGGTGACTTAGTTGGAGGACTAGGTCACAGAGTTCACCCATTCCAGAGTGTCAAAATAAAGTCTAACTGCAACACATGTAAGTTACCTTCTCCCCAGACTCTTCCAAAGCACCACCCTTCCATTGAGAGTCTGCCTTTATCCCTTCCACTGGGCTCTGCTTCCCACCCTCCTGGGCTCTAATCAACCTATTGGCAACTCCTCCCTTTGCCAGGAGGAAGGACTGCACTGCCTTCCAAGGTGGCAGCCTAGGGGGGACCCACACACACTCTCAAGCACGGGTCTCCACTATTATTGGGCTGTCACTCCTTAAGCACCCTCTCTTCCCTGTCTTCTATTCCCAGAGCCTCTTCAGTAGCCCCTTTCCTAACTGTACTCCAGTTCTCTTACTAAAGAGCTCATCCCACCTCTGCTGTTCTACCTCTGATTGACAACGGACTGCCCTTATAAACTGTGACTGGTCACATGACTGCAACACCCCTGTCTCTCCTTCCCTTCACTTTGGGAAATGGGATAAACCTGGCACAGGCGAGACTAAGTCCAGATCCTTTTCAAGGGCCAGCTCCCCTTGTTCCAATGCTGAACCAATATCTCTAGAGACCCTTCCTTAGTTTATTGATGGACATTTACTCATTCTACCACTGATATGGAGGCAGCATGAACTCTAGGGTCAAGAGAGTAATTTATTCATCAAACTTACTTAGTGTTTGGCCTTTCTACTGTGACTGCTAAGTTGAGATGGTTGTTTTAAGCCCTGATCCAGAAAAGCATTTCAGCATGTGCCTAAATTTAAACATAGGAGTAGTCCTATTGAAATAATGTACTCATGCTTAAAGTTAAGTACACACTTAAGTGCTCTGCCTGAGTGAGATAGATATCCATCCACTAACAAATGAACTGCGACCACCAAACTGATTTGACATAGAGCACAAAGCAGCCAACTTTCAGTTACTACAGAAGTGATTTGAATTTGAACTCATGACCTACAGGCAAAAGCGTTAGTACGCTAATAGCAATCCTCTTGCCACTGTGGTCCCAGATGATTGATTTAAAGTATGAGAAAGTAAGTTATACAATGGGCCGTATCCTGCAACCCATGACAAACATGTGAGCAATTGCTCTAGGAATGAGGATTTCTCATGCTAAGAACCACTTATATGAGTAGTAGGTCAGGCTTTGGGGATTTTATTATTATTATTATTATTTCCCACCAGAAAGTGTAACTATACATCATATAATTTCACTTTAAACTTAATATTTTTAATTACATGAATGTTCAGGATATCTCAGAATGCATTAGTAACTGGATTGTAGTTTCCAGAGTAGTATTTTCCTACATATTTTCCTCTCACTGAATTTCATTTGAGAACTTCATGAGAAATGCAATACTGCCATCTACTGTCACTAAAATATGATGAACATTTCCTTTGCCAGTTTGATGCAAATTTGAGGACCACAAATTAGAATTAGGATTCAGATGAAATGACTTGGCTACCAAAGACTGCCTGCTTTCTCCAAAAGCACTGAGAATGATGTGCAATATGAGTGGGAACTAGAAGACATGTTTGCCAACAGATTAATCTTCTTAATTGTAGCACTTTAACTCTCATTGATTTTAAAAGCCCACTGGAATAAAAGACTGGCCTGACCTAAGGTGAAATTCAGGCTGGCCGAACCACTTTAGATAACCTGACTCAGTTCAAAGCCACACTTTTGAGGGGTTAAAAATATTCACTTCAGGCCTGACCAAAAGTCCATTAAAGTCAATGGAAGTCTTTAGTGGGCTTTGGATCAAGCCTTTAACTTACTTCTACCACTCACTTTGCCATTAATGTGCCTTTTGCCAGTACTTCCAGGAACTGATGTGGACTAGAAATAGTGGTGAAGACAGCTCAAGTAAGCCCATTCTCACAAAAGCACCAGAAATGTTGGCAGAAAGTCTATTCTCAAAATTTCCACCCAGTTTTTTACACTCATGCTGAACACCCAAATATTTTGAGGCTCACCCTCTCTTAGTAAAACTCCTTACAATATGTAATATGCCTTATTTTTCAAAAGAAAAAAAAAGCACAAATGAGTAGGATAGTTCAGGCTGCATATTTGAAAATTGCATTTAATTACATATTCAATAAGTCAGTTTTGATGTACCCCTGAATTACTGCACTGCTGCCACAGTACATTAAAGATGAAATGGAATGAAAGGGTTTTGTATTGGCTTCCAGCTGGTTTTCTTCTTGTAGTTTGATAAATGCATTTATCAGTCCTCCTTTTAGGGGTTGGGATAAGTAATAGATTTGACAGGAACCACTAAAACATACAGAATCTCTGTAATAATTTCTCTGCCGTTCCAATATGTGTCAAACTGAGAAAGCTTGGAAAGTGCTCTGCTGCCATCTTGTGCCTAAAATAGGAAGCCAGATAGCCTATGACTGCACTACATGAATCACCCTAACTCAAATGGCTAATTCTACAAAGCAAAGTCCTGTTGTCAGGGAGACTGTGGGCACCTATCCAGGACTGTCTTTGGATTTCTGAGCACAGGCAGGTTGGCAGAAATCAGTTCAAATTCTTCCACTGCCTGCAATACAGCTCTCAGGGCGAAGGGCCAGGATCCATTCTTCTCAGACACGTGACCGGTGTGTTCATCGACCAAAATATAAACTTCATATTTATTAAGTGCTTTATTAGGTGTTGATTCAAGGTGCTCCCAACCACAAAATGGGCTCCCTAGGGCTAGATTGTGGCTGGCTCTGTTCAGGTACATATGTCAGTAGGTTGTAGGGGATGGGACAACAGGCAGGGGCTAGCCACCGTCAGGATCACAGGTGCACGGTCAGGTGTACTAGCCTTCCCATAGGAGCATGGGGGTGGACACAGCGGGACAGGGACAGGGAGTTGCCTATTTCTGCATTAGCCAGCAAAGCCGGCCCAGCATGCAGAGTAGTGTCAAGTGGTGGCCATGTGCTGCACCTTTTCAAACAGGTCTCAAACTCCCACTTTCTACTGCTCTTGAGGTGTTTAGTCTTCCAAAAAGCCTCCAGGGGCTCCTGCTGATCTACCTCACCCTTCCATACAGTGTGACACGTGGCTTGAAGGCATGATCTGGCCTTTATTCCCTAACGTGAATTTGAGAAATATCCCCTTAATTGGAACTGATGTTACCTGAAGCACACACTTAGGGCTTGTCTACACAGTGGAGTAATGCACTAAAGCACATTGATGTGCAGCACATTAATTGGTCCACGTAGAACCTGCCAGTGCTCATGAAAACTTTCCTAGTGAGCTTTAAAGTAACACTGTCTCACACGGGATTACATTAAAGAACACTATGGAGCCTTTAGTGCACAGCAGCAGGGGCTACGCACACCAACTAATGTGCTACAAATGGTGGCTGTTTTGATCTGATCAGAGCTTTGAAATGTTAGAATAAGTCTGAGTGGGGATGGTAGAATGGGCAGGATACAGGTAAGCTGGTCCAAACGTGCATGAGAAACGATTTTAATCATATGGCTACACAATCTTTCACAGGAATACAACTAGTTTATACATATTTTTTACATCCCAGGAAATAACTCCTAGCAATGACTTTGGCTATGGTTGCCTATGTATTCCTATTAGAAAGGATTAATTCCAATTCTTTCTAACATTCTCAAGGTTAATCTTTTTGGCTGAAATCTGGGATGTTTGTGCACTTTAGAAATCACAACCCTGTAGTGCATGTTAGACAAGCCCCTGGATTGCAAATTCTGTGGAGGAGGGACCATCTTTTTGTTTTATGTTTGTACAATACCAAGCATAATGGAATCCTGGTCCATGACTAGTACTCCTAGAAGCTACCACAATGCAAATAATGACAAATCATTTATGCCTTTGGAACAGTGCCTCTGGCCAAATACAATCCAATTTTCAGCAGACCAATAAGAACTTCCATCACCTTCCTTGAGGTGCTCACCTGTTTTAATGAAACTTTCAGGGGGGAAAAGTTTTCCCTGCCTCAGACCAAACATCCCAGATTTCAGCTAAAAAGTTTAACCTAGCTTATAAACCTTTAGCTAGTTTCATGTAGAATTGGCTACCAGCATCGTCTTTGGTGTGAGATCTAGGATGACAATTGATCTGGGTGGTCTCTTGGGTATAACCTGAATGTTTTGTGATTAGTGTAGTGTGTGTGTGTGTGTGTGTGTGTGTGAGTAACCATTTATCATGTAGTCCAGATTGCCTGGGTGGCAAGATAAACTGGAGTATCTAAGGGGACTGTCTGTGACTCCATTTTAAGACAATTGTAGTACTTTCGGAGTTCACATGTGGTACTGGGTTGGTGAATTATAGAACACACCACCAGTTCAGGGTGTCTGCCCTGCTTTTGTCATTCAAGATTGTGAACCATGCCAGACAGCATGACATCTACATAACTCATTCATGGCTTTGCCACAGGCAAGAGGCAAGTCCATCTCAGACTGATGCCAATAAAATTTTTATGTTATATCATGTATTGTCTCTACATACAAATTGTTAGATATATTATTCTGAGATTTTTCATACTGAAGTGCTTATTGTTTGTATTTAGTAACATAGTGGCCTAAAAGAATCAATTCTGCTTCCATTTTATATCAAAATATATATGAAAAATGACAGCAGGGTTTTATCTGTGAATAGCTATTTACTTTAGGGGTTTGGGGGTAGGGGGTTGAATGGAACTAGTCATCCAACATGTGTTCTAAACTCATTTAACATTACGGTATGCGGTAATGGCTGCGGTGGGAGCTTATACTAGAACACATATGTAGATATGTATAATTCTCCTATCTGCTCTGCAAATAAAGAACATGCTACAATGTGAAAATGAGATGGTCCTTAGTGTTGCATTGGCATCCCTTCTGGGTCAGTTGCTCTCTTTGGGTTACAATGAATTGGAGAATCTGTCTACACAATTTATGAATTCTGTGTAAGATCATGAATTCCCTATATGTATCTGTATCAGACAGCAACTCCATTTTTAATGGGGGGAGGTTAGTTATCTTCTCTGTTCTTTCAATTCCAGAATTCTAACATGGTTAGGGGCAAAGGCCTGACAATGGAAAGTCATTTAACTTAAGGCCTCAACCACAGAAATATAATCACTCTATACAATAGACTGGCTCCCAGCCAGGAAAACTGGTTTAGCAGGGGAGAGGTCACAGGGCAACAAAGTCACCTAGTGAGGGGGTGTCCCTGCTCACCTGTTGAAGCTGACAATGGAGTCACCTGACAGAGGAGACTAGAAGGTTATAAAAAAGGAGGAGCTGCTCTATTTGGAGTGTTGGGCTGTTTCAGCAGCTGGAGCTGATGTAGATGCCTTATGAGATGGGAGACTCTGCCTACCTTCTTGAACGTAAATGATGCCCCGAGGAAAGGGTGTGCTAGTAAGGGGCACTGCATCCAGGATGGTTGTTATTTTCTATATGATCTGTATTCTCTTGTGTTTTATCTGTTCAGTATAAGAGAGTAATGGCAGAATCTGTGCTGTGTGTGTGTGTTCCATGCTCCATGACAGCCACGTACCTTATAAGAGAGATAAGTAGTAAACCAGAAGATTCATAGCTTTGGAGTGGAGTTCTGGGAGAGGGAGTGTTTACACTACAGGAAGTCTGAAGCGTCAGCATTGAGCCCAGAAGTTAGGCGCCTGAATAGCAGGTTCCAGCTCTCAGAAGGCACCGTTGCACAGAGTGTCTGAACTCCAAGAACATACTGAGGGACCCCAACATTGCAGCAGTACATGGATGACATTCCAACTCACAGAGCCTTAAAACACCAAGGGATCCTGAGGCTTGGATTCTCCTCACAGCAGTCTGATGGGTGGCTGGCAGGGGGCACTCAACTGGGATATGTGACTGGGCTATGTGCCGGGACAGAGGGGTTGAAAAACCAACCAATATATAATAATGGAATATGGAAGAATCCCAAGGATCTCTCTCTTCATATTTTAGTCCTCTTAAAATTGTTTTGTTTCAATAAAATCAAGCTCACATATCTGATGTTAGAATTCAACCCCAACAGAACTGGTTGCTTTCTCATGCTGAAAGAACTGGAACTACATTTGTAAAAACCATTGTCCATGCCTGAAGCAACTAAGAAACTTGTTTTTGTTTTGTATGTAGATTACTAATTTATTGAAAGCAAAGATATTAGCAAAACTGAAAATGCAAAACTCTTCCTAGAAAGAGACTGCATGTATAGATAGATAGATAGATAGATAGATAGATAGATAGATACAAATTAATTTTGCAAAATGCAGAATTGTTGCATTTGTTCTAGACCTTCAGAAATAATAAAGATCTTGATTTTTATTTTAAATATAAATAAAACAGAGTTGCATTTCTTATTAGGACATCCCAAATAAACCACAACAGTAACATTTTTCAGGATTCTTCCAAAGATTTATTATTCACATGAACTAAACTTACTAACCACTCCACATTTTAAAGAAGACTCCCTTTGTTCTTTCTTATTTACTTAACTACTCATTTTGTGTGACCTCAAATCTGCGTCTTCCTTGAATGTCACGTGACTCCGTTCTTTGTGGTTGACTTTAAAATATTTATTGAGATGTAGTAGCATGGGAAGCAAATGTCAAATTCCTTCAAAACATATACAAGCAACATATAAAAGGAAGACCAGTCCATGCAGGCAAATGGTGACATTTACCAGTAATGTCAAAATAGTCTTCTATGTGATGAATTGAAGACATAAATACATGTCAGCTACCCAGGGTAGCTTTCAAAACCGTCAGTCATTTTGTATTTCTAAGAGAAGTAAAGCCCATTTGGCGACTTTATCAAAGGGAATGAATTATTGATTAATTATTTAAAATAGCAATTGAACACATTAATACAGAGTTGCAGAAACAGCTACATGTAGAAATATGTACAGCACTTTGGAATCATTTAGGATGAAAAGCTATATAAATGCTTGAGATTTTATGACAGTTTTTGTAAATACAAACAGGCACATACAGATAAATACAAATTATCTGCTCTTTACTCAGCAGAAGCTGTGGGCCTGACTCTGCTCTCAGATACCCAGGTGTAAATCAGAATACTAAGGACACCCTATGTTACGATCTGGCTTGCAGCAAGAAGAACATCACAGGAATGCTTGGGGAGATGCCACATACGGCTGCATTGGTTAGACATTTCTACGACCAGCTCTAGCTGACACAGAAGGCACATCTCTGATACATCCCCTGTGCCAGGGGAGAGGGGCCATGAGGTAGCAGCGTAGACTTGGCTATACAATAACCTGGGCTTCCCCTACGCAAAGGGGTATGCCCAGTTGCCTACTTACGGCAGCTTTCCAGATCTTTGGCGCTACAAGAGAGGCACAAAGAGGGAAAGCAGGGGGAAAACATCTGGCCCTTTATTTTGATTTCATTAAAAATTTACCCAGGCTGCTATATGTATGTAGAAAATATTGTGTGAGGTTCTTTGGCCTGTATTATCCAGAGGTCTGACTAGATTATCCTAATAGGCCTTTCTGGCCTTAGAATCAATGAATCTAAGGGTACATCTACACTACAGCGGGGAGTCGATTTAAGATACGCAAATTCAGCTACGTGAATAGCGTAGCTGAATTCGACGTATTACAGCCGACTTACCCCGTTGTGAGGACGGCGGCAAAATCGACTTCTGCCGCTTTTTGTCGGCGGCGCTTACTACCACCTCCGCTGGTGGAGTTAGAGCGCCGATTCGGGGATCGATTGTCGCGTCCCGACGGGACGCGATAAATCGATCCCCGAGAGGTCGATTTCTACCCGCCGATTCAGGCGGGTAGTATAGACCAGGCCTAAGTGTATTCATGTTTCTCCTGTCCTTCTTTTCCCTTATTTCATGGAAAAACCAAAGACTGAATATTGGTGTACAGTACTTCATCCAGTACACTAAATGCCCCAATAACAACTATGTGGGTGAAACCAGACAATCACTACGCTCCTGAATAACTTACACAGAAAAATAATAAAAGACAAAACCACCCTTGGTGCACACTTTCCACAAAACAGTCACTTCATATCTGACCACACACTCCTTGTCCTTAAAGGAAACCTGCACAACACCTTTAACAGATGATCTTGGGAGCATAAAGTCATAACTTTGCAAAACACTAAGGCCTGGTATACACTATGGGGTTAGGTTGAATTTAGCCACATTAGGTCGATTTAAAAATGACTATGTCCACATAACCAACCCAGTTCTGTCGACCTAAAGGGCTCTTAAAATCAACTTCTGTACTCCTCCCTGGCGAGGGGAGTAGCGCTAAAAACGACCTTGCTGGGTGAAATTTGGGGTAGTGCGGACGCAAATCGATGGTATTGGCCTCCGGAAGCTATCCCAGAGTGCTCCATTGTGACCGCTCTGGACAGCACTTTGAACTCCAATGCACTAGCCAGGTACACAGGAAAAGCCCCGGGAACTTTTTAATTTCATTTCCTGTTTGGTCAGCATGGCGAACTCAGCAGCACTTAGCAGCACAGGTGACCATGCAGTCCCCCCAGAATTGTAGACCGTAGACTGTTTCTACGCTCCCCCTATCATCTCTGTCCCTGATGTTATCGCAGATTAGAAGGCAAAAAAACCACACTCACGATTACATGTTTTCCGAGCTCATGCAGTCCTCCCACATTGATAGGGCACAGCTTAATGCATGGAGGCATTCAGTGGCAGAGGCCACGAAAGAATTAAGTAAGCACGAAGAGCAGATGCAGGACGCGATGCTGAGGGGAGCAAACGGACATGATGAAGCATCTGTTAGAGCTGCAGGAAAGCCAACAAGAGCACAGACCCCCGCTGCATCCACTGTATAACCGCCTACCCTCCTCCCCATGTTCCATAGCCTCCTCACCCAGACGCCCAAAAACGCAGGGGAAGGCGCCGGGCACCCAGCCACTTTGCTCCAGAGGATGGCCCAAGCAACAGAAGGCTGTCATTCAAACAGTTTGATCTTTAGTGTGGCTACAATAAGTAATGTGGCCTTGTCCTTCCCTCCTCTCCCACGCTACCCGGGCTACCTTGTCCGTTATCTCTTTTTTTTTTACTTAATAAAGAAAGAATGCATGGTTTCAAAATGATAGTTACTTTATTTCAAAGGGGGGGGAGGGTGGTTAGCTTACAGGGAATTAAAAACAACAAAGGGGGCAGGTTTGCATCAAGGAGAAACACAAACAACTGTCACAGCCTGGTTAGTCATGAAACTGGTTTTCAAAGCCTCTCTGATGTGCAGCGCACCTTGCTGTGTTCTTCTAATCACCCTGGTGTCTGGCTGTTCAAAATCGGATGCCAGGCAATTTGCCTCAACCTCCCACTCCACCATAAACATCTCCCCCTTACTCTCACAGATATTATGGAGCACACAGCAAGTAGTAATAACAATGGGAATGTTGGTTGTGCTGTGGTCTGACAACAGTGCTAGCACGCTTTTAAACGTCCAAAGGCACATTCTACCACCATTCTGCACTTGCTCAGCCTATAGTTGAACTGTTCCTTACTACTTTCCAGGCTTCATGAGCCATGGGAGCAAGGGGTAGACTAGGGTAGATGTGACCATGCTGCACTGCCAGCTGGGAGAGCAGCCTGAGGCAGAAGCCTCCAGCTCGCATGATATTGCAGGCAGGACTGAATCTCCATGAGACAAAACTTAAAGAAGAGAAGAGAGCAGGAGAGCAGAGTTGCCGGGGAAGTGGTAGATCCATACACCATGCCCTGGAGGTTGCTAAGAGCTGGGCAGGGAAGACGTTCCCAGAACCCACAGCCAAGCTACACATCCGACGAGGACAGGTACCAGTCCTACTGCACCGTCTGCTGCAAAGGCACCCAGGAGGACCAGAACGAATCCCCCTAGCTCATTGCTGGGGAGCAGGAGAACAGAGTTGCAGGAGGGTAGGAGAGCAGGAGAGAACGGTTGCAGGGGAAGTGGTGGAGCTATACACCATGGCCTGGAGGTTGCTAGGAGCTGGGCAGGGAAGACATTCCCAGAACATGTTTGACGAGGACGGATACCAGTCCTACTGCACCATCTGCTGTGAAGGCAAGGAGCTACTGCTGTGTAGCAATGCCAGCTGCTGTGGATGCTTCTGTGTCAAATGCTTGGAGGTCTGGGTAGGGCAAGGTACCTCAGCCAAGGCAAATGAGCAAGAGCCCTGCAGCTGTTACATGTGTCAACCACAGAAGTGCTATGGGGTCTTACAGCACCGACCGGACTGGAATGTACAGCTGCAAGACTTCTTCACCAGTGGCAAAGGACAGGAATACGATGCACCTAAAATCTAAAAAGGCCCACACATTTCCCAGAGTCACTACCCTTGATAGCAGAACATCAATGATTGCATTGGCTACTTGGATCACAGCAGCACCCACAACAAACTTGCCCACAACAGCAGCACTGATGGCGAGCTGAGCGAGCTCCATGCTTGCTGTGGTATGGTGTCTGCACGGGGAAAAAAGGAGCAAAATGATTGTCTGCCGTTGCTTTCACGGAGGGAGAAGCAACTGATGACATGTACCCAAAACCACCTGCAACAATGTTTTTGCCCCATTAGGCATTGGGAACTTAACCCAGAATTTCAATGGGCGGCAGAGACTGCGGGAACTGTGGGATAGCTACCCACAGTGCACTGCTCTGTACGTTGATGCTAGCCATGGTAGTGAGCACGCACTCTGCCGACTTAATGTGCTTAGTGGGGACATACGCAATCGACTGTATAAAATCAATTTCTAAAAATTGACTTCTATAAAATCAACCTAATTTCGTAGTGTAGACATACCCTAAAAATCATGGTCTTAATAAAGACACTGGATTAATGGCTTATTACAACAAATGTAACCCACTCCTCCCCCTCTCTGATTGCAGAGAAGGTCATGGGACATTTCACCTTGGATTTGTATTAACTACATATGTTAAACAATCTGTTCCACCTTGTATTTATCTGTGACATGCTAAGGGCTTGTCTACACTTAAAATGCTACAGCAACACAGCTGCACCGTGCTGACACTACCTACGCCAATGGGAGGGGTTCTCTCCTCAGTGTAGGTAATCCATGTCCCTGAGAGGCGGCAGCTAGGTGGACAGAAGAAATTTTCTGTGTACCCAGCAGTGTCTACACATGGGGGTTATGTTGGCTTAACAATGCCTCTCAGGGGTATAGTTTTCTCAGACCCTTGACAAATGCAGTTAAACTGACCTAATTTTCTAGTGTTGACTAGGCCTGCATACCTTCCCCAGACCTGAAGAAGAGCTCTGTGAGCTCAAAAGCTTGTCTCTCTCACCATCAGAAGTTGATCCAATAAAAGATATTACCTCACCCACCTTGCCTCTCTAATATCCTCAGACCGACCTGGCTACCACAATACTGCAAATTTCATCACTGTTATTTCTGCATGTTCTCCTTCCCTTGTTTATTTCTGCAAGCTTTTCAGTGGGCCTGGTGGCATTTTGTCACTATTCTTTTGGGCTGCGATCTTTTGACATGGAGAGGTGGTTTTACAGCCTGATTTATGTTAGGGAACCGGATAGGTAAACAAGATTCTTTCCGTATGGAACTGGACTAGTTCCATACCTTATGGGAACAGACAATACCACACTGCATTTGTAGGCCAGGGAGTTTATTCTGTTCATATGGAAGATTAATTTAGTTTTGAGATACACCGCCACCCCCGCCCCGGTAATTAAGAATGCACTCTAGCTTCCGTAATGAGGAGAAAAACAGAGGCCGAGGAAGAGAGTAAAATTACATTTTTTCCTGTACATTAGTTTTTCTTCAGTGGATGGTTGTATTAATGGGGCATTTAAGGTGAAATAGTATGCAATGTCAAGATGTTGGGCCATTGATGGCCGACACTTAAGCCTTTTGACCAAATTGCTAGTTTCACCTCAATGCAGAAACTGGGGTAAGGGCAAAGGTAGCTTTATTCTGGACCTGGCCCCTAGTATAAATTAGAACAGTCTCAGGACGGCTCTAACTTCCTTAAGTTTTCAGCTACCCCAAAGGGCAGTTGTGGCAATGAAGAATAGCTGGAATATTATTGCACTCCAGCTGCATTGCCCTCTCTCCTGGGAACACACCCCACATATCCCTTATGCTTAGCCACCTGGAAGAGGAACAGAAATGACAATTACACTTCTTGTGTTTGAGAGAATTTGTCTTTCATTAAGATTATTTCTTAAAGGTGGCTTATTTGGTGTTTCAATGCAGCTATGGATAAAGAGGCGAACCCACTCATTCAATATCCAGATTGATATGGCCAGACTATGTTCAGAGCGCCATAATGCAGCTGACCTAACAGAACATATGTTTCATTATAAACCTTGGTCTCCTCAAACATTGGGAGCCCAAAATGGATGAACTGGGAGGAGAGAAGTTTCCAGCAACATCTCTTCGTGGACTCAACAAGAGCTATTATCACATTCTGACTATCAACCTACCACAACTGTACCACTTGGTTAAATTGGGAGTTTATTTAGCTGCTTTCACAAATGCACAGCATAACCCAGTTCCGCTGGTTTTCTTGAACAAAAAGTTTGTGTTGACCATAAATAATGTGGTAAGGAGAGAAGTTACTAAAAAATAAAGGAAAACCAAAACTTACTGTGGCATTAGCAGCTAGGGCAAAAGACTCCATGGTGAAGACTTTGCCTTAGAATGGAAAGCATTTATTTCACAGAAACTGTTAAAGTGTGTTTCAGGACATAGTCTGACTTGGACACTCAGACCAATCAGGTATGGCACATTTCTGTGCTGCAAGTAGCATTTTCTTTGCCACATAGTCCTATTTCAGAGAGTTTCATACAATTAAATAAGAAATACATTCTGCCACTCTTACTTGCACTGAACAACACCTTACATCAAAATTATTCCCACTGATTTTTCCACTAATTTCAGTGGGATTAGTTGTGGATTACGGTACTATTCTGTGTGAGTAAGAGTGGCAGACTCTGGCCCTAAATTAGATTAAAATATAAGATTAAGATAGACTTTCTACGTTTGTGTACATTTCTTTTCTCGCAACAAGGAAATGTATCACTCCTAGAATACAAATCTACCAGAGCCTTTCAGAATCTATGACATCTCTATTTATGTGGGGGTTTTATACCTGAGAAATAATCCGCCTCAACTTTTATGAAAGAACTTAGTTTATTTTAAAATAATATAGAATATAACTAGTATAACTGTATAAATGCTATTCAAAAATGCTTTACAAAACAAACATAAGACAGCAGCATATGGTATAAATTACAGAAAATAGTGTGGTATGGTTAAAAAAAGTTATGACATTCATTTATACTTCCGCTAACTGAGTGGGAGTGAATAATTAAGAGGGATAGGAAAAAGAGAAAATGATATGTTTTAAGAGGAGATTTGAAAAATGAGAGGGTATCAATGAAGGTGGGCTTAAGTGCTTTTTGAATAGGGATGAATTAACAGGCTTAAAGTTAAGCACATGCTTAAGTGCTTTGCTGACTCAATGCCTTAATACTGATATCCCTTGAGTGTTACACATTCATCATGGGCCATTTGGAACCATTAAAGGGAGCTTCTTGTTTGAATGCTAGCTACAACTAAGCAATTGTTGGATTGCTTTAAAAAAAAGCAACCATAAGGTGTCAAGTTACAATTTATTCTTTTCTACACTTTGTTTCCTGATAATTAATTCTAGCTTCTCAATAATCAGAATCTGTTTGTAGTGCAGTTATATTTGTATTGCAGATTTACAATTCATCTTCATTTTTCCTTTACCCCAACCATTTATTTGTATTTCCTTTTTCTTCCTTGCATTTTGATACTGCTCATCTACAGTAGCTGTAGTACTTTTGTGCATTATTTTAGTTAACTTGGGGAGTGACAAAATTTTGTTTCTTACTATGGGACGAGGTTCTATAAATATATCAGTTTATATTTTACTATATGGTTGGTGCATGGGCTACATGTGGTCTTTCTATGGACTAGAAAACTGAAAAGACCACTCACTAATTCATTTTCATTTAGAACTGTAGATTTAGTTTGCTAAGTTTATATGTACCATTAAAAGGTCAACAGTTAACTCTTAATATCAGAGCCATATTAGGGTGGGGAAAGGATATTGGCAGGGCAAAATTGAGCACACTCTCAAAGGATGGGAAAGCCCAAACCTTGACCCCTGCAAAACTACTCCTAGTTTTCTGATTCAAGTATAGGGGCATAATGTAGTATATGTGACACTGCCATATGGTTGCTGCTGGTAACCTTTGACTTTTTAAACAGTGATTGCAGTAATCTTAAAAACATGAGTAACTTTAGACTCGGGAAAAGGTCAACCAACAAACTCATGGCTACCCTTTAAAGGGCAGCATAATTAAGAGAAATTAACATTGTAAGAGAACCAGAAATCTGAAAACTCAGTTTGACATCTTTAAATGTAAACCTCATTATAAATGTAGAACCCTTCCTGCCTGAATTGATTTCACTCCCATTTAGCAAAGTACTGTGCAGGATTTCATGGAAGTTACTGAATACATGAATCAATGTTAACAATGAGAGCTGGCATTATTACTATTGTACCATATTCTCCTACTAGAACATGTCATTACTCATTACTATATTTTTTGCATGCCAAATCCCAGAAGATTATTTTATATCTTCCATGGCAGTATTATATAGGATTTCAAGGGGACATAATGAAGAACTTGTTTGAACATTCATGTGCAATGAGCTGTTCTTTGCTAAAAGACTATTGGAAGCAACTTCCACCTTTTCAGCCACGAGACAGATTTTGTGCTTCTGATTTTGTGCATGATCCCAATTTACCTGAACCTGACAAGCCTTCTATACTGTGGCTGATGAGTCATGACAGATTTAACATATGCCCATAGATTTGCTAGCTTACTTACATCCTGGTTTGATGCAATGAGGGGATTGTTTGTAGAAGTATTGTATGTTGGAATCTTTGAAAGGTGATGGGTCTGCTGATCTATTCACTTGCATTCCAGCACTTGGAAATCTTTGTAATATTCCTTCAAATTAGTGTATTTATATTTTTACATATGAATAAAAAGAGAATTTGAGAAGTGGAAAGAAACAGACATTTTCGGCTGACTCAATTGCACAGTTTCAGCACAACGCCCTGCAGTGTAGGCGATCCAAGCATGGGATTCACAGTGGACCCTTTGCTTCTTTCCTAGTAGAAATGGGGAGTGCGGTGGAGGCAGTGCTGTTAAAAGGGTCTTGCACATCTGTACATGAATCCTTTAGTTAAGTGAACTTTAATGAAGGAGAAATGTTGACTAGTTTGTGAGGGGGCAACATCTAGAGCTCTATTAAATACTAAAAATTCATGCAGATGGAGCCTTGTATTCAAGATTTAATGCACTCACAAATTATAGTCCAGGATTCTGAGAATTCAGGCACCATTGGGTGAGGTTGCTCATACTATTGAGAAGACAGCAAACCTCATTGCCCTAGTGGCCTCTATTCCCAAAATATACACACCCCAACAAGCCCCAAGACATGCTGAAAAAAGATGGCAGCTTAGATATGGCAAGGGGAAGTACTGGGTGTTCCCCTGGAGGTAAGTATTAAGTAAACACAATGTTTAGTGAAGGGGCTCAATATTTCTTGGCGCTAGAAACTGCTTCAGCCATATATTCATCCTCTCACTGCGAACTATAAAGTTGCTTACCTCTGCCAGCACTCTGAAATATGGCATTAATCGTTCCCCAAGACACGCCATTTTAGCCTAGTGGCAATAAACTTCCCACTCATTTGGAATTGGGTTACTGAAACAACTTAAAGTAAAGATCTCCCAATACCTCTCTAAGATTATATATCTCATAGTACTCTAACACAGAGGTTCAGAAGTTAGCAGGTTACTCTTTATGCTATACTGGGTTTGCAATGCAGAGGTGAGTCCTCTTAAACTTTCTGCAGGCAGCTCCCTGCTGGTGTCCAAAAGCTTGGGAGCATAAGAGGTTTCCAACACTCATACTTCTGGGGGTTGGAGAGAACATAGAGCCACCAGAGATTTCAGTCTAAGGCAAAGCAAGCTGCCAGGATGAGATCCTCTTTCATGTGGTTGAGGAAGACAGCAAGGCAGACCTCATCAGTGGCTACAGGGATTACTCCATGCTACTGTTCATAAAGGGCATCAAGATGGGGGGACACATAAGAAGAGGAGTGAAATTAAAGCAAGTTCTGATTATGGAGGACTTAGATAACAAGCTTTAGAACAGTGGTTCTCAAACTAGGTCCACCACTTATTCAGGGAAAGCCCCTGGAGGGCCGGGCCGGTTTGTTTACCTGCCGTGTCCGCAGGTTCGGCCGATCGCGGCTCCCACTGGCCGTGGTTTGCCGCTCCAGGCCAATGGGGGCGGCAGGAAGCGGCGCGGGCCAAGGGATGTGCTGGCTGCCCTTCCCGCAGCCCCCATTGGCCTGGAGCGGCGAACCGCGGCCAGTGGGAGCTGTGATCAGCCAAACCTGCGGACGTGGCAGGTAAACAAACCGGCCCAGCCCACCAGGAGCTTTCCCTGAACAAGCAGCAGCCCTACTTTGAGAACCACTGCTTTAGAATACACAGGTGAATGGGACTTGAGAAAGTGGGTCAGGTTTCAGGAGGGACCTAGTCCGGTGTGACCTAGTCCTAGTCTGGAATTCTGGAATGCAAGCTGGTGGCCTGCCAGCTATGGATCAAACAAGGATCTCTCAGCATAAAATACTGCCCATTTGCCTACTTAATAAAGTTTTCTTTCCTACAGCTCATCTGCCTGCTTTATCATTTATTGCTATTGAAACAATTAGAATGTTCTGCTTCACCTGCTGTCATTTAATGGGCAACTTGAACAGCCATAGTATTCTAGAAAAATAGGCAAGAGTCACTGCAATAACTCTACTGTATACTGCAGTGTTTGGGACCATACTTGTAGAACGCTCTAGTATTCTTGATAGAGATATGACTAATTTTATAAAAAAAAAAAGTATTTCAAAATTAAAATTCTGCTACAGAAAATGTGCTAGGTTTTGAATATGGCAGCAACAATCTACAGAAATTATTTTAAAGTGCAGTGGTTTTCAACATAAACTTGACCATTTTAGTTTGGCCTAAATTATGTTCTCATTTTTTTCATGTTCCCTGATTCACTGAGGCACTTAAGCACATGGGTCTACTCATGTGCTTAAAGTTAGGCACATGCTTAAGTACCTTGCTGACCTAGACCATACTTTGTAATATTTATGCTTAGCACAGAATTGCCAGACTAGTATTATTTATTTGTAAAGGGAATTGTAAAGATTTTAAGCACAGCTCTCATAACATATGGACTCACAGTCCATCATAAATAGGAAATATTTACTAAGGAAAACAGCTACAGTTACAAACAGACCTCCACATAACTTGAGTTCCAGCTTAGTTTCTTTTGTTTGCCAGGGCCCACATTATACCTGAAAATATATACTATGCATATAAAAATGTAATGGCTAAATAATACACTAAAAGAAAATATATAATCATTGCACCTACTCTACAGCCGAGCTCCCTCCAGCAGGCTCCTGAAATCTCTTTCAATCCTCCCACCACACATCCCTAACTTCAGATGCATGACTTAGCCTTGCACTCAGACATGTCAACCCAGAAAGACCTCATTTACACAGCAACCAACAAAATGAAGTTTACATCCATGAAAGTTAGTGGGATTGCACAAATGAAAAGTGAAGGGCAGAATTTAACCCAGTGGCAAGGACCAACCAATTTTCAAAAATTTTGTAGTCTGATCCAAGCCTCACTGAAATCTATAGAAAGACTCTCATTGATTTCAGTTGAGCTAGATCATGCTCTTAGTGACTAAAGTTAGACATCTGACTCAATATTTTTAAGATCTAAATAAGTGGCCTGGTTTTCAGTGGTGCTGATCAGCCAAAACTTCCTTTGGAATCAGTAGAGCTGTGGGCGCTCAGAACCTTTGAAATCTAAGCCACTTATTTAGTTGCTTAAATACAGTTTTATGGTAGGTGCCCAGTTTTTGACACCCACATTTGAACTTGTGGCCATTCTGTTTAATTCATTTAGAATTTGCAGCTTTTCAAAAGAAATGATTATGTTGAAGTCCATCCCACTCTGTATTTTTTTTGTTAGATAAATATATTCATTTGAATGTGATCAGAATTAAAAATCAGAACTTGTGCCTTGTCACACATATGGAAACCGCAGACACCTTAATTATGTCTTCAGTTACCCAAACTGTTTTCATGTGCTTAGGTTAGGATACAGAATGTGTTCTTTTTCCTTGGTCAAGACGCTGCCATTAGTTTTACAACTTACTCATAAAAACCCCCACACAGGTGCAATTACTGGAAACATGACACCAGGTGAACATCATTTTATATGTTCCACAGCCAGAAGAGAGACAGGACCAAACACACAAGGGAAGCGACCTACTGTATGATACTAAGGGTTCTCATCCATAAGTAGTTGTGGGATGCTGTGATCAAGACCAGAAATTATGCTCCTGCTGGTTGCCCGCCATTAGTCTGTGTTTTCTCAGGATTGTAAATGTAGCCTGACAAATAGAAAATATTAAAGAAGATTATTTCTCTTTTTATCTCGGTTGTCACCTACACAGGTTTTTGCTAGTGACTTTCAGCTCTCAGTCAGCTGTATTGCTGAATACAGAATATCATAGCTAGTTTGTTTTCTCCCATTATAACCCTTATTCTCCTGTTAGAATAAATAAATAAATAGTAATAATTCATCTGTATCTTTTCAACAGAAAGAGAAGTCCACAATATACAATGCTGTGTTTTTTGTGACAGAAGTATAGATATTAGGAGAAACTATTACTAATTACTAAAAACTATCCTTACCACTGATAGCATTTCTTCTTCTCTCATTTTCAATTTGACAATACCAAGGAACATATCTGGGGCATCAGCCCTGCTGCTTCAAGCACAGGTCAAGAGAGTAGAGCAGAGGTACTCAAACTTTTCCTGTTGCACCCCCGCTTACCAGTAATAGAAACTGTCCACACACACACACACACACACACACACACACACGTTACTACACAGCCAAGGCTTTCTTGGCAGAGAAGCTTGGGCTAAAGGAAGAGCTCAGGACGGAACTGGGGATGAGGGAGGAGTTGGAGATAGAGGAGGAGGTGGCCTGGGGGTGGAGAGAGAATGTGGGAAGAGATGGGCTGGGGGACAGAGCAGGGGTCAGAGTGGAGCTGCAGCTAGGGCCAGAGCTGGTCTGGGGGCAGAGCGGGGCTGGGTGTTGCACGATCCCCACCCCCCCGTGGGGACTGGCCTGGGCCCTGCTGTATGGCACCCTGAACAGTCTTCTGTGCCCCCTGGGGGGCGCCCCACAGTTTGGGGACCACTGGAGTAGAGGAACACCAACTTGATGTAAGCCATGAATGTGTTGCTTTGAACCTGAGGATCCAAGATGGAGAAGGCACAGAGATGCTCCATCTATTTACATCCAGTTGCTTGTGACCCACCCTAGTGGACTGCTTCAGTAGCCCAGGATTAGCCAGCAGTCACAACTCCCTGGCCACATCCCCTCTTCTCAGGTCATCCTGCCTTTAAAATTTTGGCCCTATGCATTCTGGGATTCTCACACCCAAAGAATTCCCAGGGCACCAATTAAACCAGCTTTAAGGCTGCTTTGCAACACTAGCACAAAAGCAAAACAGTGTTAGTGAGGGCCCTACAAATCAACCATCCCACCAACATAGCTGAGTTATTAATTTTGACAACAGCACCTCTTGAGCCATGCAGAATGAAATATGGGGGGGGGGAAACACTGCCTGGAAACATAAGAGCAACTGAACTAACAAATGCAAAACTCTGAATTAAATTGCAATCTGTTGATTTTCAGGGCACTGTGAGTGCGGGCAGGTCACCCATCTATGGTTAGAATCTCTGGTGGCAGCCCCACCTAATTTCAAAGGATGGGGGAACTGAGACCCTGCCATTCCACCGAACTCCAATCCAGGGGCACTTCCCTGTAAGGAAGCTGTCTGCTACCTGCAATCCAGCTAATACATGGCTTACATTGTTGTTCCTTGCAATATGGCCCATGGGCCTTTGATGACTGGGGAGTTCTGGCTTTGTGCAGCAGTTCTCTTCCTGGGCATATGCTCCCAGCATAACCCCTCCATAGTAGCAAGTGCGGCTCTGTCTCTCTCTCTGTCTGCCACCCTGGTATGCTGGAGACCCCGTTTTAAGTCTCCTCCAACTGGAACATACCCGACAGAGCTTCCTAGGCCCAGAGTTGTTCCTGAACCCCACTCTCTCCAATGTGGGGTTCATCCCACCCCCTACACAGGAATGCTACAAAGCCCAGCTATTTTCTCACTATTTGGGGTAGGTTTGGGATTGGGAGTGGGATTTACTGCCTAGATGGTTATTTGCTGTATTTTGTAGGTTGAGCAGTCGGGATAGGTAGTTTGTTGCTTGTTGATTTGATTATTTATTTATTTTTTACAAATTGTATTTTAGAATGTATGAGTGCCTAGGGTTTATCATGAACATCCTTGAAAATACAGAAGCAAATTAATTGAAATTCAAAAAAATGAAATGCAGAAACAGGGAACTAAAATAAAACTGTCCCTGTATTAATCATACCCAGATCCCTTGCTTCCTTGGCAGATGTGCAAGACTTTTTCTCAGCTGGTTTAACTTTCCTTTCCATATCATCATGAGAAACACACACCATATAAACTCTGAAGCAAAAATTCCAGAGGGTAAAAAATAACTAGTATAATACACAAATATATAAGTAACACATGTTTTAACTACATACTCTTTTGAGTAAGGAAAACCTCAGTTTCTTCCATTTACTCTTTTTTTCCCAACAAATCTCAATATTTAAGTTTCAATTGACCCAATTAGAATTCACCATATAGAAATGATCTCTGAGGTTTTAATAGCCTTCTCTCCCTAAGAAATTTAAAATTCATTTTCAAAGAGAAATTTCTTCTTGCACTCACAGGGCTGGCATAGATTATGGTGTATATCCAAACTATTGGGCAAATCTAGATAGCTCTGCAAAGGGCATTTCCTGGAGAGTCCCCTTAGGAAAGAGCTAATTGGCAGAAAGTGTGAAGAAGTGAAGCAATAGATGTGATATATCTTGATTTTTGTAAGGCTTTTGACACAGCCCCACATGATTTTCTCATAAGCAAACTGGGTAAACAGGATTTAGGTGATGTTACACTACAGTGGGTGGATAACTGGTTGGAAAATCATAGTCTAAAAGTGGTTCTGTCGCAGCCAAGCAGGGAGGACATGTCAAGTGGGGTCCCAGACAAGTCTGTCCTGGTTCCAGTCCTATTCAATATTTTCATTAATGACTTGGATGGAGCAGAAAGTACACTTAAAATATTTTTGGATGACACCAAGCTTGGTGGGGATGCAAGCACTTAGGAGGACAGGATTAGAATTCAAAATGGTCTTGATA
This sequence comes from Trachemys scripta elegans, assembly GCF_013100865.1. Taxonomy (NCBI): domain Eukaryota; kingdom Metazoa; phylum Chordata; order Testudines; family Emydidae; genus Trachemys; species Trachemys scripta. The sequence continues at coordinate 182,765,580 of NC_048298.1, forward strand.
AACTGGAGAATTGGTCTGAAATCGATACGATGAAATTCAGTAAAGACAACTGCAAAGTACTACACTTAAGAAGGAAAACTCAAATGCACAAATATGAAGTGGGGAATAACTGGCTAGTCAGCTGTGCTGCAGAAAAGGACCTGGGTTACAGTGGATAAATTGAATATGTCTACAATATGATGCTGTTGCAAAAAAAGGGAAATATCATTCTGGGATGTATTAACAGGAGTGTCGTATGTAAGACACAGGAGGTTTTACATACAAATTGGTCTTCCCTATTCCATGCTGGGGAGGTCTTAGCTGGAATAATATGTCCCATTTGGGGCATCAAAATTTAAGAAAAATACAGACAAACTGAAGATAGTTTAGAATGATCAATTTAGAAAACATGATCTATGATGAAAGGTTGAAAGAACTGGGTATGTTTATCGGAGGCTGAGGTGAGACATGACAACAGTCTTCAAATATGTAAAATGATGTTATAAAGAAGATGGTGATCAATTGTTCTCCATGTCCACTGAGGGTACAACAGGAAATAATTAGCTTTATCTGCAGGAGGGGAGATTTAGGTTAGATAGTAAGAAAAACGTTTGAAGTATAAGGATAGTTAAATATTGGAACAGATTACCTAGTGAGGTTATGGAATCCGCTGTCAGTGGAGGTTTTTAAGAATAGGTTAGATAAACATCTATCAGGGACAGTCTAGATCAGGGGTCGGCAACGTTTGGCATGCGGCTCGCCAGGGTAAGCACCCTGGCGGGCCAGGCCAGTTTATTTACCTGCTGACACAGCAGGTTCGGCCGATCGCGGCCCCCACTCGCCACGATTTGCCGTCCCGGGCCAATGGGGGCGGCGAGAAGCGGCGTGGGCGAGGGATGTGCTGGCCGCGGCTTCCCGCCGCCCCCATTGGCCCGGAATGGCAAACCGCGGCCAGTGAGGGCCGCGATCGGCCGAACCTGCCATGTCAGCAGGTAAATAAACTGGCCCAGCCCGCCAGGGTGCTTACCCTGGCGAGCCGCATGTCAAACGTTGCCGACCCCTGGTCTAGATTCACTTAGCCTGCTTCTGGCTGGAGGAATGGACTAGATGGTGTCTTGAAGTCCCTTACAGCCCTACATTTCTACGATTCTAGGATTGTTATCTTCATGGGCTGTGGTGTTTGTTACTGGTTGGGACATCCTGCATGAAAAACTTTTAATCAGTGTGGATTGTATTCTCTTTTCTATTAAACAAGTCCAGAGTGGAATGAACCCTTAGCTAAGACACTAGGAAGGGAGGGAGGGAACCGCGAGCAGGTTGTAAATTAGGAGTTTAATGACAGTCTCCCGCTTCCTGGAAACCCATGGCAACTCCTTTGTGTGAGCTCCAAGGGATTGTGGCTCTGTGTGGGCAGGACAAGGGGAGAGAGAAAAAATAAGCCAAAAAACTGCAGCCACTCTCCAGCAGATTTGATAATTAGCCCAGATCTGAAAACTAAGACAAGACAATGCCATACCTCCATCAACTGTTCCCATTAGAAAAGCATCCCTATTCAAGAAAGCACTTTAGCATATGCTGAAGTGTTGTCCTGAATACATATGAACTTAAGCATTTGTTTAAGAATTTGCCTGAATTGAGGCCTCCTTGAACAATGTATTGTTTGACAGAATTCCTTATTCCCCATGAGATGTCACAATCTCAAATGCTCCCCTTTCTACAGGGAGGTGTACTTTTCATACCTCTCAATCTAACTGCTAAATATGTCTTTCAGAAGACAGATTATTTTCTTGAAGTCCTCATTTCGGTCTTCACCCATAATTTCCAGACAACAGTGCCTATTAGTACTATTATTTATTTTTGTGAGAGTATTTGAAGACTGGTATGTGGAGTTTCGAACAGAAAAAATCCACCCCAGTGTGGTTTTGTTGCTGTTTACACCATCCCTACATTCTTCACAGAAATCAGAGAGAGACAGATTCTGATACACTTACTCATTTTGGGTAGCATCTTTCTCCACAAATATTGGCACTTATTTCAGTTGGACTGTTCACCAAGTAAGGTATGAATAAGGGTATCTGAATTTTGCTCTGAATCATGATAATCTTTCTGGGGACAGTTAATCTAAAGAATGAATCCTTTGTGATTGTCTGCGGTTAAAACCCAACAATCACTACTAGGAAAACAGTACATTTTAAACAAACTGCACTAATAGTTTAAACTATTTCCCCTTGATTTATAAAAATGCATTTGGAAAACCGAACCATTAATTTTATTTCCCGCAAATTGTTTAAAAAATAATGAAAATCAGGACTACGTACCAAAGCACTTCCTCAGCCTGAATCTGGAGTCTAATCTCATAGGAGAGAGTATGTTTGTGTTGGCTGTATTTGTTGTACATTGAGGAGGTCCAAATATGCATACAAATGTGGGAAGAGGTGGAAATACCACTGAGCACTAATACCTTTGTGGGAAAGTGAGAAACTGTGAAGTGATATGTATGTTCAAAGCTAATTATGTAATTTGTAACCAAAAGGTCAAAGTTGCCCCAGTCCAGAAATAAGCATTAAAATATTAATTAATAAAAAAGAGCACAAGCAGTTCCTGAACAAAAAGCCTTCTGATTATTTTTTATTAAACAATTATGTTACACATCTCCAAGAATACAGACTCTGTTTCATCATTACACTTTCCCCACTAAAATGGATTGAATGTCTTTGAGCTTGTGATGAAGGAAAACCATAATAGCAAAAGATCCAGGATGTAAGTGTGATCAAAATTATTTTGACAAGACAAGAGAATTGTGGGAAGGCACCTCCTTCATCTCACCAGGCTCAGCATTTCCCCCTCTGGCGGTGGGGGAGCCTGGAGTAAATCAGTCCCACACCAGGGAGTTTTTATTCCTCACTTTTATTCTTCTATATTTATAGGGTGGGTCTCAGGGTAGGCCCAAGGAGTACTCTTCAGCCAAACAAAAAGGAACAAGTTCATAACACAAAAAGGGAATCCCTCTCCCTTCCCCTGTTATGCTGGCTGCTGGGTGCCAGCCCTTTCCCAAACAGCCCATTAGCAGGGATGCTTCCCCAGAGGGAGGAGAGCACTTCCACCCAGGAGAAGCCTTTTCTCCCTGCTGCCACTAACCCTGCTGCAGCTTGTCTCCCATCAAACTCCCATGAGAAAAGGGTTGGTTTCTTAAAAGTCACAGGCAGACCTTATTTGACCTCAGGTGTCCCTAGTTGATCTGAAGTAATTCCTTTTCAGCTCATGGGGAAAAGGGCCTTTACCAGGGCTGATATAGCTGCCTTCCACCACTCTGTGATAGCTGTCCATTCTGACTTTGTCACATGGACAAAACTTCTAAAATGGACTGTAGGCCGCAGGAGTAGTTCCACAGGGTACTGTATATAGCAGGGGTCGGCAATGTTTGGCACGCGGCTCGCCAGGGTAAGCACCCTGGAGGGCCGGGCCAGTTTTATTTACCTGCTGACGTGGCAGGTTCGGCCGATCGCGGCCCCCACTGGCCACGGTTCACCATCCCGGGCCAATGGGGGCGGCGAGAAGCCACGGCCAGCACATCGCTCGCCCGCATCAGCAGGTAAATAAAACTGGCCCGGCCCGCCAGGGTGCTTACCCTGGCGAGCCGCGTGCCAAACGTTGCCGACCCCTGGTATATAGAGTATGCAAAAACGCAAAAGAAAATTGCACTGTTAGTCCACCCCTGGACCTGTTTCTTATTTAATATTTCTATAATACTATCCCAGGCCATATAGTAGGAGTGCCCCAGTACTCAACTCTTCCCTCCCATGTGTTGCTCCAGCACTACACCCTGCACGAGAGCAGGAAAGAGAACTGGAACCTTCTCCAAGGACATGCAGTTCATGTCCCTATAATCTGAAACCATATTTTTCCAGCATTTGTTTCTCCAGCACACTGGTTACTCATTGGAACTGGCCTGGACATTAATGTGTTTGATAAAGTTGACTAATTGTTTCTCTTGTGTTAAGAGTCCATAATATATAACACATTCACTCTTCTCTAACTTCACTTATGCTTATATAATTCCTATAAAAATAAGCTAAAAAGAAAATCACATCTACTACATAAGGATAAAATGAAGACCAGCAAACAATGGTATTTATTAGCAACAGCTGTTAACATTCCAATCTGGTTTTATCAGGTACTCACATTATTCACCGCCACATCACCTACGCCTGCACTAACAAAACATTGCCCTGATCCAGCCAAATGCTTTAAGCATATGTTTAACCATAAGTGAGTAGCCCAATTAATTTCAATGGGACTATGTATATGCTTAAACATAAGCACATGCTTAAGTGCTCGCAGGATTGGTGCTTATGTGCATAGAGCATTATAGTGTGGAACACACACTTACTGCATGCTCTGTTGATGTGAGTCACAGCCTCAGATGTGTCTGCCTGCATAATTTGGTGCACAGCCTCAACAGCCTATAATGCATTAAGTATCTCAGTCTTGCTGTCACAGAGACTAAGCAGAATGCAATAGACAAACATAACAATAGCCACATTTGCTGATGGCAGTGTGGGTCAGACATCATTGCCTCAATCTAAGTCTACCAAACGCACACTTCACAACCATGCTGCATCTCTGGAGTGTCTAGAAAAATCACAGTCTGCCTGGTGCAATCGGGATGTGAGCGAGGGCAGCAATGGATATTTGGGAATCACCGTGGGCATGAATGTCAGGGATGGGATAGGAAGAGTGTGCCCCTCTGGCCATTTTGAAAAAATCCAGAGTTTTTACAAACATTTGGGCATGATAAACTTTGCCCAGTCACCCCATACAAATATTAAGGAACAAGGTAACCTTCTCCATTAACGTACTCCTGGATTTGTTGCAAAGAATGGAAAAAAATGGGCCCCATCTATAACTTCAGCACCAAACAGTGTTATAACACAGCGATTAAACTCTCGCCTATGTGAGGGCCTTCATCAGTACTAGCACGCAGATTGTTGCCTATTGGGAATCACAGATAAAAATGTCTAGTGTAGACACAGCCCAGCAGTTAACTAACTTTCAATCCTAGTTCAGTTTTTGTCAGCAATCAGTCAGTTTCTGAGTGTAGACAGGGCTGGAGTTCAGCAGTTACATTATTGTATATGTATCAGAGGGGTAGCCGTGTTAGTCTGGATCTGTAAAAAGCAACAAAGAGTCCTGTGGCACCATTGGAGCATAAGCTTTCATGGGTGAATACCCACTTCGTCAGACGCATAAGTGGGTATTCACCCGCGAAAGCTTATGCTCCAATCCATCTGTTAGTCTATAAGGTGCCACAGGACTCTTTATTATTGTATATGTTATTGTCCTTGTTGTTTTCAGAATACTTCCACTGCACATTTTGGGCAGTTTAAAAATGATATACAGCTCCCACCCTGACAATGGTAGTATAACCTATCAAGGTCATTCAGATACTTAACTTGCTTATGTGACTTCCCAGGTACTGTGGGTGTAACGTTTAGGTTTCAGTTGCTAAATCTCCTGCTGGGGCTGCAACACAGAGTCTGCAGAAAAGGTTACATTTTAAAGAGAATGCACTGAGTGTTAACTGCCAGTCATGCAAAGTACAAGAAACTTGGTCGAAGGCAGGCACTTTTGGCTTCCTGATGATTTTTCAATCTGTCACATCAGAATAAAAAAAGGAAATTTGAGGTCTTTTTGTCTCTAGTGAACAGGATCATTATATTTAAATGGAAATACAGAAGGGAAAAACATTTTCATATTTGATGCTTAGTACTGTTAAAATGAAATAAAAGTTCTTTAAAAATAGCAAAATTAAGGACTAAACTTCGATTTTAAATTAAATGTTGATTTGTAATTTTCTGTTAAAATGTCTACTTTCCAAAAACTGGAAAATATAAGCATAGATTTTAAACAGAGCTTCACGTTTTGTTGGGTCATATAATCTACCTCTTGCTGAATATTTTGCTGCATAAAATAAACTTTCACTTAAACACTGTTTCTAGCCCTCCTGGCTCTGAAGATAACTTTGAAAACATGAACTGAACGCGAGCAATGCAAAGTTGCCTTATAACAGCTTTGAGAATGAACTGCCCCATTCTTCTCAATGTGGTTTTCACTCTGCAACCTTGTGGTGATAATTTAAAGATCAAGATCATTAACTATTTCACTGGTTATCATTTTAGCATCCAGCTGTTTCCAGTGTGACTAGCTCACAATTCCAAACTGCCTCCCTCTACTCCCCAGGTCCTAAATGCTCCAGCTGTCTCCTATCCCACTGCTAAAACCTCCTGCAGTCAAGAGTGCTCATAGGGCATGTCTACACAGCAACTAGACACCAGTGACTGGCCCGTGCCAGCCAACTCAGGCTCACGGGGCTCAGGCTGCAAGACTGTTTCATTGCTGTGTAGACTGCTGGGCTCAGGCTGGAGCCCAAGCTCTGGGAACCTCGTAGCTCACAGGTCCTAGAGCCCATTGTTAAGGATGTCTGAATTATAACTAGGCTTGGAAGGATTCGATATTTAAATAAGTAAATGTTGCTTTCACCGTACATCCACAAACCAATGAAAAACTATTTCCAACAATAATAATCTAAATTTACAGATAGGCAAAGTAAGAAGAATGCTGCCAGAGAACTTAGAGTCAAAATCTAAGAGTGATTTAGACTTTTGAATTAGGCTTGTGATAAATGGACTAGCAGATGAAATTGTAAAAACAGGTACATTTGTTGATTTAAGGATATTTACTTTGTATATTTTGATATGTGATGGTGGCAATTTGTGTTTTAAAAGTTATAAATCTTTAACTTTTTGAATCTATCATTAAATAATTGTTTGATCCTCTCCATAATTTCATGGAACCGTGAAAATTTAAAATCTATAAAAAATGTTTAAAATGCTTAAAAATAAACATCAATATTATCTGTCAAAATTATAAAACATGCAAATTGAATTCTGCTAAGCCTAGTAACAATACTACAAGAGACACACACATATGTGTATGCTGTGGATGTTAAAGACACAGCACACAATGCACTACAGCCTGCAGGAGAGTTAATGCAGCCTTACTGTTTGATGCTTTTTGCTTAGTGCTGCAATGATTATAAATTTCCTGCAAACGACTGCTTAACTTCAAGTTAAAGTTAAGATGTGCATAAGTGTTTGCCAGATAAGGGCTTAAATGTGTATATGTTAAGAAATCCTTATTTACAATATTCCTTGTTCTCTTCTAGTTAACAACAATTTTTCACTACAGCAGTCTTTTAAAATTGCTGTTCCAAAGGGAGCAAATTATTGAATTAACTGACAACGTGTTTTGTTTGACTGTTTCTGTACATTTGAATAAGCTGAGGTAGATATTAAGGGGTGAGGGGAGTAGTGGGTGAAGGGATTTCAAAATCTTAACCTACCTGAGACAGGCAACCCAACCTACCAAAATATAGGTAATGTATTTGGAACCTGAATTGAATGACCAGAAATTACTGTTTGGGAACTGGCCCAAGTATTCTGTCACAAGCCTTCAATCAGCACGATCTCTGCCATATGTGGAAAACAGAACTAAACTGTGGGAAAACAGAATTTCTTTAACTCTGCTGTGGATTTGGCCATACGACCTCAGATACTCCTCCCAGCTCAGAGTAATTGCCACGCGTCATGCAGTGCAGATGGTTGAACACAGCAGCTGTATTCAAACATACCTGGCACCCAGGGTGTTCAATAATGCAGTTGCCAAATAAACTGTAGCAGCCAGATTTCAGAGGGAGTTGCACAGTTAGGCCCCGATTCTGTAGAGACTTACTCACATGCCTAACTTTACACACTGTGAGTGGTCCCATTATAATTCATGGTCCATAAAGTTAATCATGTGCCTAAGTCTATGCAGTACTGAGGCCTTATTGAGCAGAGGAAGTGAGCCCTCCAATCCTCTTCTCCATGCTCCGTGCTTGAACTACAACTCCCATTCCCCTTCCAGGTTTAGATTTTCTACCTGAAGCTATTAAGGGATGGAAGAGCCTTTGATAAGATGAAATGGGTTCACTTGGCGGACATCCTCTTACCACTTTACACACAAAATAATCAAACACATTCTTAAAGGATTCCAGAACACCTTAATATGGGTGTTTACTCACTCACCAATCCTGAAACTTGTATTAGAAGAGTGAGTTTCTTGTTTGATTATGAATGTTTGATGTGCATGGAAAGGAAGCATCTCTAGGCCCTTATCTCTGGGATTAAAAGTGTAGATAAAGCTAGTACATAGTATGTTTTAAATGTAAGGAGGCTGAACTACCTACTGATTATTTTGGGTAAGAAAAGCAAACCCATGGCCTATATTACTTGGACCCATTCGACCTTGCTATTCCATGTGATCACTTAAACTGAGTGCCCTTGAAGGTGGCATTTTGTTATTGTTAATATTCCCATTTTAAGATCACACAACTGCCATCATATTAATTCATGAACAAAGGCTGCACCCCCTGCACACAGCTCATGTAAATGGGCCATATGTTGAACATCTCCGCTAGACTGGGAATGAAGGATCTTTCTCCCCAGGCTGCTCCACAGCTGCTGCTGCTGCAGCCTGAGATTGTACCCATGAATCTCCTGCTTCATGAGGACAATAGCCTGCGACTCTGCATGGGGTATCTCCACTCTGGTTGTCTCCAGTCCACCTTTGCCTCATTTCCATACATCCTCCGTGCAACAATGCAGATGCTACCCTACGAAGTTACCCTGAGCTCTCCTGTGTGAGCTTCCCAAATCCACTCTCCTAACCCCAGATCTGGACCCGTACATTCATTGTATACAAGGGGAATGCACTGTATACAAGGGGCTGCAGAGGCCTTCCAGAGCCTTCCCCAGCATCTCCTAAAGTCAGATATTCACATGGCTATTTGGGTGTAAGTGGTCATGGAGTAAGATTATTTATTTAACTAGCTTCTCTTCTCATGCCTATCACTATGGTTTCTGAGTGCCCTAAATTTAAGAATTATGCCATGGATAGGGTTTTCAAAAGTAATAAGCCCCAATCTATTTGCAAAGTGCAGAAATGAGCCTATAGTTCATGATTTCAAAACAACTGATGAAAAGTTTTCAGAATTCTCCAGGAGCCATTTAAATCCAGTGTAGACTATGGTAGTGAAACAAAAATCTATTTTATTCACTTTCCCAAAGCAACTTTTAGATTTTGCATGAAGAATGAAGGGCCAAATGCTGCTCTCAGTTACACTAGTTAAATCTGGAGTAGCTATTCACTTCATTGGAGTTACATTTCCATTTATACCAGCATGACTGAGATGAGAATCTGGCTTGAAAACCTTTAATCTTCAAGTGTCAGTACTCATGGAAGAAGAGGGCCCTGGAGTTAGTGCTTTTAACATATGGTATGGCATTAAGTAATTCTAGCCCCAGAGCAATAAAATATAAAAAATGGCTGCTTCAGTCTGAGTTGGTTCCTAAGAATTATATGGTATCTGGTTGCTAATTTATATAACCACAAACTTAAAAGAATGGTAATCTTGTTGTCTGCATGAATCCAATGCTAGTGAAGCATGTACTATTGAGCATGACCTGGAAACTTTCTGGGTAGTTGTGTCTGTTGGTATGGCACATGCACCCCACCTATCTCCTCATGATTCCATTACCTGAGGCGAGGCATGGAACGTAGGCCCAAGTGCTAAATCATAAAGAGTGGGGAAGGAGATTGGGGAATATGGATCCATGTAGACAATCTTCTCCAAGAATCACAGTTACTGTGATGACCAGCCTTTTGTCTTTGGGCACTGGCTGAATGGATTCTCAGTGTTCGTCATTTACAGGTAGTCCCTAAAGCCAAAGGAGCTAGGTTCAACGAGTCTCAACTGAACAATGATTGCAGGACTGCTCTCCCGTATTGAGCGTCTCACCTGGCAGCTATATCCAGAGAGTAATTCAGTGTCAAGGTATGGCGTGAACTCCAAAGAGGAGTTTTGCGTATTAAAAATAGAAACATTTAAGACAAGAAGCTGTGGCTACCTTAGACCTTTAGGAACGTGCTCTGACACACAGCTACTAGAATCCCTCCTAGTTCATTGCAGACAGGATGCAGAGTCAAATCCATTTGGCCAATCTCTGCATGGAAATCGATAGATCGCTTTGTAATATTCCCACTTTCTACAAGCAATCTATGTGGCTCCGGAATGGCTTGGTCTTGTTCAAATATCTGACAGCCCTGACTTCCCTGGTAATGAATGACGCTTGATGAAAAATACAGGTAGACCAACAGACTGATTTAGGTGGAAATGAGAGGCTTCCTTTGCTAAGAGGTGATGGGCTGGTTCAAAATAAAACACTTTATACTTATGGAACACCATATATGATGGATCAGACAGTGACTGCATCTCAGACTCTCCAGGGCTGACGTGACTCCCTCTAGGAATGAAGTCTTCAGAGGTGGTACAGAAAGACAATTATGCCATCAATGTGATGATACCCAGAATGTATCACTGTGATTGGAGAACACCACTGTACTAGTGGTGAAATTGCAGCCAGGTGACCTTTCAGTGAGCTGAAGGAAAGGTTGGTTGCTTGAGGTGAAGCAGGGAGCCTGTACTAAAAGGAGTGGAAGCTGGCAAGATTCAGATCCGTTTGTCTTACCCAGATGACTAGCCCCTTCCTTTTCAAAAAGTAAAGATCCCTCAGGGAAGATTTCAGTCTTTCCAGCAGAATTTCTGAACTTTTATACAGCAATTACTGTCCAAGCTGCTCTGCCAGCCAGAATCCAGGCCATCAGGGACTGCAGATTGAGATGCAAGGTAGAAATTAAAAGTTAGAAAACTTCATTAAAGTACATTAACAACATTTCATACTGAAGATATCTAGTATTTGCTATAGTCAGATTATTAACTAACATTGGATACCCCCATATAATCTTCATCTATTTTATATCTTAATTGAAAAGAAAGAAGCTAATAAGTTGTATAGAAGATACCATAGGCTTGTCTGTAGGCCTACAAATATAACAGTGAAATATAAAAACACAACAGAGAAAAAAATTGTCAGTATATACATTTATGTATCTTATTTTTTTCTTAGCTGCTATTACTACAACATCCAAGGCCCCCAATCTAAGTCCCGGCAGGGCCGGCTCCAGGCACCAGCTTCTCAAGCAGGTGCTTGGGGCGGCCGCTCCGGAGAGGGGCGGCACGTCCAGGTATTCGGCGGCAATTCAGCAGACGGTCCCTCACTCTGCCTGGGAGCGAAGGACCTCCTGCCGAATTGCCACCGCAGATTGCGATCGCGGCTTTTGTTTGTTTGTTTGTTTTGGCTGCTTGGGGTGGCCAAAACCCTGGAGCTGGCCCTGAGTCCCGGTGAAATCAATGGAAGGCTTTTTGTTGATGTCATTAGTCTTTTGATTGGGTCTCATATAGTGACCAATAAAAACTACATTTAAACTTGAAAAGTTTAAATAGTACAGATATTTTAATTTACCATTTTTAAACCAATTAACTCTTGGTATGATAAGCCATTAAGGAGAACACTTCAGTGATATTGCACTTTTCATCTAGTAAATGAAAATAATATAAAAAAATAAGATTTTAAAAGGTGCCTAGTGATTTTGAGTGCTTCGATTATTGGATGACCCACTTTAAACACCGTAACAGGGCCTAATTTTCAGAAAGAATACCCATTCTTAAAATTTTGCCCCTATTTAAGATTCTTCAAGTTAGGCAGCCAAAAACTGAGGTACCTAAAAATCACTGGTTACTTGAAAATCTTGGCCAAGAACTTTACCTTTGCCTATATTTTACATTGTATAAAAGCATAGGCACCAACTACTACCTTGGGACTTTAGCTTCAGAAACAATCTATATGACATAGGGATGTTGGGTAAGAGGGAAAATTAAGGATGACATAAATAAGAAAATATAACTTAAAGTAGTTTTGCAGGAGAACAACTCAGGTTTTCCTATTTCCTTGGCAATAGCTGTAGGCTGTAATGTTAACTACTTGGACATCTGCATCCTTAGAACAATTTATTCCTTCAGTAACCAGGGTAAACACTGGTGTGCTGTTAAGAACCAGAATATATCACTACCCAACAAAGGCAGTTGAATGCAAGGAAAGAGCATAATCTATTTTTTAATTTAATAATCTTGATTTTCATGCCTGGAAGGGTTTTAAAATTATTATTTTTCTTTCCTTACAAGAAAGCAAATGAGCCATTTTTTAATGGCAGGAATTTCCTGAGCTTTGCCCATCGTGGGTGTTTTGGGGACTAGTGTTAATATACTTTCCCCATGTTCAGGTGGGATTATTTTTTATTATTATTAATCTTGAATTTGGCACCTGATAAAGCATAAATTTTCTTCATAGGATGCAGAACATTGGCATTAACATGAAATCCACACGCCAAACGTCATTTTGCTTTCAAATGACATGGGTGGTTTGATTTCCTATGTGAAACTTTTACCATTAGCAAAAGACTTGCTGCCAACCATGTATAATTAAAACAGACAAAATGCGAAGAGCTGCTTTCACCCTCGAACTTTGAACAGTTGTTTGATTATAAAATGGGAATAGGACTAGATTAACTCATTGATTCAAAGGATAAGGGAGATTATAAGGGCGGGGCTAAACTTGGTTTGAGTATCTGTCAATCAATTGTCTCTTTTATTCCATTTTATGAAAAGGCAACTAGTATGATTCACAAATGGATTTGCAACACTATGTTGGATATTAGTGCAGATGAGATGCACAGATGCTGTAGTAATTTTCAGCTCGCCAACAGCTATCATAGTGGGAAGGGGGAAAGAAAAGAAAATGTAGAGAGATAGAGAGAGATTAATAAATGACTCAGATATCTTCATGGCCTCCTAGTTCAGCTACAGTTTCTGGAAGACAGGCTTGCTTTAAAAATAGCTTGTAAAATTTTAGATTATAGAATAAAGCGGTCAACACTGGCAGCACTAACTAGGTTTCTTCTGTTTGCACCAGCAACAACAAAGTGGCACCCAAGTACACAGTGAATTGTGGTAGGTTTTGCCAGAGAAGGCTGCAGCCAGTTTTTCAGATCCCAGTATACTAAGGGGTCTTTGCCTGAAACTTGTAAACCTTTCATTCTGGAAATATTTTTCCACCAATATACAGGCAGATTGATTTTGACTGCAGCACTCTGAGGTGATGAGTTAAGGCCCAACTAATTCAAATGTTCCACAGCAATGAGAAATGGTGCAGGTGCACTAATAGTTTTTCCTGCTTATAGCATTCATGTGTACTTGACTCTTTTCTCTTGCATTCCTTTGCGTTCTGGAATACATTTTTCACTTTTTTTTTTTTTTTTTTTAGATGTACTATACTGTACATTGCTGCAGAGTAGAGGAACAGTGACATGGGCTCCGCTATAGTAGGAAAATACCGTTCCACTGATCTTTATAGGACTGAAGCACAGTGTTATTTTTAACACATGGACGAAGAAATGGCAATGATGGGACATGAAGACATCTTGGTTTTCCACCATCATGACTGCAGCATCTTGGTTTAAAACTCACTTCTCCCCACCTAGGGAAAAGATGTTGATGCCAATAAGATGCAGAATAAGACTCATGTTCTAATGCCACTAAGTCCTAATGCCACTGAATAAAGTAATATTATATCAGTGAACAGATAGGAAAACACAGATCAGTATCTTTAAGCTGTGTACAAAGCATGGAATGTACACAGCATATACATATTCACTCTCCTTTACATGCAAACTGTGGAAGAAGCAATGTTTGGTGTAATAAATTTGAGGAACAAAAACTTGGTGAGCATGCCTGGTCCTAATGAGATATCTTATGAGATAGCTGTATATCTTGCAAGTGAACTGGTGTGGTCTTTTCCAAAGTTCTCATGCAAGTTTCCCAATGATGCATAAGAATACATTTTCAGAATAATATACACCCAAATGTAGCTGTACACCCTCTGTTAACATCTGAATTCCCATGCACTGCACTCAAAATATACTCCAAGGCTGTACAAGATTGACAAGGAAAATCAGAATACGGTATTTTCACCATTTATCACTGCCAGCCCTCGTAAAGGAATCCTCAGTGACTCAAAGTGTGTGCATTTTTAGGGGAACCCACCAAGGGCTAGAGCATGTAGAGCCTCGTGCCTGGAATGTCAGCAGCACTTGCCTGCAAGCTCTTGGTACACAGAGCATGCTACCATGCATCTAGAAGGGACTCAACACTCACACTGACACCCTGCAGTGGAGACATTTACAGTGCCTATGGGCTCAGCCTCAGGCCTGCTCCTAATGAAGTCAATTCAAAACTAACATTGACTTCCATCACTGAGGCCAATAGCTTACCAGGATTCAAAAAAGGAATAGACATTTCTATGAAGAAGAAGATTACCTTGATTTATAATAGAAGATATTACAAAAATGAACAAGTTTCATAAGGGATTCTGCTTCAAGCCATAAACCAGCCCCAGCCTATTGAGAGGTTCGGAAGTACATTTCCCACAAATGCTTTCTGCAGAGTTTGTTTTTGTTTCTTCACCTATCTCTGAAGCAAGTGGTAGCAGCCACGGTTGGTGACGGGACAGTGAGCAAGATGATCCAGTGCGTCAGTTCCTATGCTCCTGCACAAGAAAGGTCTGACTTGGAGTTGTGGAGTTTTGTGACCTAGAATTGATCCGACACCACCAAACCATTTCACATAAGGCACCAAATAATGATTGTCAGGGCTCTGCTCTCCCATACCGCAATACAAAACAGGAGTCTGTCCATTGTAGCCAATGGAGTCTCAACAGTGTAAAGCTGGGGTAGGCGAGAGGAGAATCAGGCTCAGTGTCTGTGACTCAAATGAATGAAAATGATAAGGGGCTCAGTCTCCTATGATCAACCTCATCCTGAGCTACCCATTCCCCTGTAATCAACACATATATCACTGATCCATGTAAAAGGTCCATAACAACATGGAGATAATGACTCTCAAATTGCTCAGATTGCACATTCTAGGGATACATTAAATAAACTGCGGAACAGAAGAAAGAGTGAAACAAAAAGTAACAAGAGAAAAGCTGCAGCCATGACTTATGACAGATTTCAAGGAAACCCCATTAAAAAGCAACATTAGTTCAGAGATCAGCTGAACAATGTCCTCATACTCAATCTGTGCAAGTGGATTTTTATAGTACCACCTATTTTTGATCAGCAATTCACACTTGTAATTTGGCTAAAGAAAACTCTAGTATTGCCAATACACAGCTGAGATTACTACAAGTTTGTTCACCATTCCCGCAGGGCTCGCTGAGCGTTTTCTGGTCCCTCGGGGAAAATCCAATGGAGAATCCCTGAAGTATTCTGCAGAATTGGCAAATCCCCTCTGATGACTCCCATAGGAAACAGCCAATTTTTATTTCTTGTCATTGTATAGTCACACACAAGGCCTGATTCCCATTTCCACTAAGGCCACTTTACACAACTCTAGCTGTGTAAAGGTGACTTAAAGTGGACATAAATATAATCTACTTAATCTTTGATGCCTTATACACTGCCAAAATGGTTTAAAGTATTAATGTGAATCAGATCCCTAGCTTTTATGCTGTGGAATCTTATTACGTGCAGTGACGTGACTTGGGGAAAAATCTCAGCTAGTATATTCTGAAAATGGTCTGACATAGATTCTGTCTCCCAAAGTATCCAGAGTCTCATCCAGCTGCTTGTAATCTGTGGATTTGATTAGCAAACACTCCATTCCAAATGTATACCTACACAGCAAAAGCTGTGGTCATCTAGCCTACCTGAGCTAGCTTGAATCTAGCAAGCATGAGTAACAATAGCAGTGAAGACAGTGCAGTGTGGGCTTCAGCGCCAGTAGTACAAGCCCAGACCCTGAGTATGTACTCAGCTTGCTAGCCCACCCAAACAAAGATTTATTGCGCCCTACTCAACACTTTCTCCCAACATTACTTGGTGTCCAAATTTTTCCTATGCCCTCTTGCTTTATTTGATTATCACATTAATCAGCAGCTACAAGCTGTCTCAGACAAAGACATTCTTTCTCATATGCATACAAGATTATAGTAATATAAACACCCCAGGTCAAATTCAGCCCTGAAGAAAACAGGTATAACCCTGCTGAAATCTATGAAGATGTCCCTGCTTATACCAAGATTGAATGTGGCTCCATAGAGTTATTTGTTTCATTATAATATTTTGTTTTTAAAGGAAATCCTGTAGAGTGGGTGTGACTTGAGCTTCTAAATTCTCTTCTGTATAATACAACATGATTTCTCACTCTGCTGAGACTCATTAAAAGATTTGAAAAAAGAGAAAACTGAAACACAGCAGTAAAACAACACATGCTCTGGCAATCCAGGTTTCTGTGGGGCCTTTGGTTTTGCCAAAGAACTGTCATCAGTTCACCAGTCCTGAATAGGGGCATGTTGCTGCTAATACTTCTGTGGTTAACACTGCTGTATGCATGCCAAAAATATTATTTCCAGAAGGGCAAGCTATCAATAAAAAAAAATAAAGATGATCTAAAAGGAGAAAACCCTTTTCCTGCTTCCGCCCATCTTCACACCAACATTCTTCCTATGTACTTTAGTGGTACCAAACCTCTAGGCTCAGTGAGGCAGGACCGACTAGTGGGTAGGGCACTAGGTTGGTATTTGGGATACCTGGGTTCAATTCCCTGCTCTGCAATGACTTTCTGTGTGACTTTGGGAAAGTTACTTAGTCTCTGTTCCTCGTTTCCTATCTGTGAATTTGGTATAACAATTTTTCCCTGCTACAGAGGATGTTGAGAGGACAAATACATTAAAAATTATGAGGTAATCAGATATTACGGTAATGGGGACCATATAAGTCCTATAGATCAGAGTTCCCAAACTGTGGGGCATGGCTGACAAGGTTATTGGAGGGTGCAAGGATCTGATGGGGCTACGCTGAAAGGTTGGGGTCAAGAGGGTGCTGCCTTCCACTCCCCTCCCAACCCCGCTCTTCAGCATGGCCTTATTCACTTCCCCAGAGCAGCGAGGAGCACAAAGAGCAGGGAGCCAGGTCCCAGCAGCCAAGAACACGTGACCGCTTCAGAGAGTGGAAAGCTTCTTCAACTGCCACATGGTGAACACCCCTCTGTGTCCCCATAGCCCATGGGCACCAGGCACCCCTCCCCCACCACCCAGGCTCCCATGACAGGGGAACACATAGAACATGAATCTGCAAAGGGAGACGCTCAACAAAATGTCTGGTAACCTCTGCCCTAGATAAATAGATGCTTTGGAAAGAATCATTGTGGCAGCAGAACTGCCTAGCGAATGAAGCTGGAGAAGATAAAGCCAGTTATGGTGTGTCAGATGTGCTCAGACTTGGAGCTCTCCAACCAGCCAGAGGCAAAGAAATAGAGAACAGCATATTGACCCGAAGTGGAGGACTGACCAAATCACTCTCAGGAGAATAAAAAGGGTCAGTATCAGTCTTCTCTATCATTCACTAATGCCTCCAAAACCAATGTTCAGGAAATCCTTATCAGCCCTATGACCTATTTTATTTGAATGGACAGCAAGAAAACACTTGGTTGCTAGTGCAAATAGTTAGGCAAGTCAGGTATCAGATGAAGGACAATTTTACTGGTTGAAGAAAAATTTCTCTTTGTGTCTCCATAGTCTTTTAAATTCCAGGAAGGTGCTGCTTTCTGGGGGAAAAAAATTAGGCACTACATGCCCTAAAAGTGAATGAATGTTGAAGTTACTGGTGCCTCTTCTGGCTGACAAAGCTTTAGGGCTAAATGTTCAGAGTTTCTGCTCACAATCTGAGCTGTAGCAAGCCCCGGGGGTAAGAGCATAGTGCATCTTCAAAAGGAGGTGTAAATGGGGCAAAAAGCACATGCATTGGTACCTGGCTTGAGCGGCATGTTAGGGACCAAGCCAGAGAAAGGAGCATATAGGAGTTGGGTATCCCTTTAAATCATTTGTGAGCCCTCTCTTGGCCCTCACTGTCTTCTGTGTTCCATAAGCTGTCGGAAGCTTGGTTGCTATTTAGAGTTTGTAAACTTGGTCACTTGGATCCCACTGTGCTCATGTGGTTCCTTCATATTAGGTAAGTTGGATAAAGAGCAAGAGCCACAACACACCCAAAAATGGATCTTTTTGGTGCTCAAGCGTCTGCACCCAGGGAGCAGCCCACACCAGCTGCACTGCATTGTTTTAGTAGCCAGCTGATTAACAGCCAAAATTCAGAGTGACAATAATTTGGCTTCAGTTTGTGGCTGGTTTTCACCGGACAAAATCCTTCCTGCTCGTATTTTGGCCAAGTTAAGGCTCAGGGAGAACAGCTAAATATAAATAACATATTTTTAAAAAAATATGGTCAGTGATCCTCACCATTCCAATGTTCCATTGTTGTATGCGGTGCTGTTGTAGCCATGTCGGTCCCGGATATTAGAGCGACAAGGTGGGTGAGGTAAAGAGAAGTTGATCCAATAAAAGATATTTACCTCACCCACCTTGTATCTCTTTAAAATATTACCATTTAAAAGTATTAACATTGCCACAGAAATAGCCATATTGCCACAGTAATGTTAATTATTACCAAACTGTAAAAGCCAACAGTTCTGTGGTGTGTTGTAAATCCTTTCCAGGCTTGAGTGAATCTAAAATTTCTTCAACCACATGAAGGAACAGTGCCGGGCGGGGAGAATGAGGGGTGGTATGAGAGTGAGATGGAAGGTAGAGAATGAACCAGCACATAAAGTTCCTGGCTTGGCACTGTGCAGTTATGTCTCAGAAGAATGACATGTTCACTGAACGGTATAATATATTCTGGCTGCTAGTGTTTGAGGGGGTACAGGATCTGACTCTTGAACATAATACACCTCTACCCCGATATAACGCGACCCGATATAACACGAATTCGGATATAACGTGGTAAAGCAGTGCTCTAGGGGGGCAGGACTGCGCACTCTGGCGGATCAAAGCAAGTTCGATATAATGCGGTTTCACCTATAATGCAGTAAGATTTTTTGGCTCCCGAGGACAGCGTTATATCGGGGTAGAGATGTATTCAAACACTAAAACAATCCTTGTCAACCACTTATATACTATAGACCTACACACACACGAGTGATAAGTAATTTAACTATTTGCATTTTCTTAGGGCTAGATTCTGATTTGGTAGGCGCTGTGTAATGTAATAAGGACTGCAGCTCTGCCAAAAGCCCTGCCTATGAGTTGCACTGCCCCTGGTGCACCGCAGAGAAGGAACTGTGGCACTCAGAGTCATATAATGGGTGAAAATATGCATGCAAAATGAACATCAAAAACCTTCACCTAACTTGAATTTTAAATTCACATCTTCAAGTCTTTGCACTGCAAGTGCTTGTGTTTGGATTTTGCTCGTGCAAATTAGGCAAAAAAATTATTTGTTGCAAATTATTCACTCATCTCCAGTGGAGTTACATGGAACTGATCAGCCTTTCAATGAAAATGTATCAAAGTACATTAAAAAGAAAACAAAATAGAGAAATACTACCTCGAGCTGTAACTGGAATTCACTAGCTCATCAAAAACAAATATTTGAATAAGGTTTTAAGAATAATTGGATAATTTTAGGACCCATGAGAACTTGGGAGTTACACAAACTATGACAATGAAATAATAGGATATTAAACCTCGTGCTCCAGGGCTTAAATTTTACCCACTGGGAGCCCAGGAAGAAATGTCCCCCCTAATAGCATTACACAATGCCTGATCCAAAGCCCAGTGACTTTAATGGGATTCTTTCCACTGACTTTAATGAGCATTGGATCAGGCTTCACACGGGAGAGAAAGGCTTACCTTCCTCTCAAACCTCTGGTATTTGCCATTGTTAGACAAAACATCCCAGGCTAGGGGTGCAAGCAGGGATCTGTTTGGGGAAAGGCAAAAAAAGTAGTAGTACTCTTCCCAGCTCCACCACCCACAGTAGAGTGTGCAGGTGTTCAAAGTATGACCACACATGCTCTCTGGGCTCGTTGGTCTCTGAATACACCCATGGGCTCTGCTGAGCTACTTGGACTTGGCTTCCCTTCACAGAGGCTTGTGTGCCCCTCTTGGCCTCCCTGAGCTTGCTTCCCTCTTGTGAAGTGCTTAGATGCCCCACCGGGCCCTGCTAGGCTGTTGGACTTGACTTCTTGCCGCTATGGAAAAACAGCAATATTCTCCCAACCCCATCTTTGTATTGCAAAAATTAACTATCACCTCCCGTAGATTGTGCAGATCTTCATAGACCACTTCTGCTTTTGAATCAGCTCTAACTTTTTTTGTGGGGGTTGGGGGAAGGTTTCAAAGTCTGCTCTTATTTTCTGCTACAAATTCCAGCCAAAAGCCTCTAAGAATAGATGTTAAAGTAACACGGGTAATATAGGCATCTGATCCAAAACATGTAAAATGAAATATTAAGTGTGGGTATCAGCAAGAAAAGATCAATGTGTTTCATCTCTGGAAATATACTATTGGGGATATTTTACTATCTGCACATCTGTGCAGGTAGTGTCAGGAAACCCGATACTGGCTGTATCTTGTCAGTATCTTGGGAGCCACTGTGAGCTGGTGTGAAGCCAGTGTAGCTGGATCCTACCACTACCTCCATCAAAGTCCCAACCTAGGATGAATGTTGGGCAGAGGAGGTCATGGCAAGAAAGCCAATGTGATCCACCAATTTTCATCAGGTTTATGGTCCCTTGGACACTGTGTCCAGCTAGCAAATACTTCAACTGGCCCTAGGCTGATCTAACCTGCACTGAAGCCAGGGCTGGAGCTGCACAGGGCCAAGAATCCGCGAGTCATAAGCAATGCATGGCCTTGTGCTCGACCTCTGCACTAGGTGAGTTTCATGTAAGGGTCTGCACGATCATAGCTCTCAAGTGTCACATTCCCAGCCAGAGTGACTTTACAATATGTGATGTGCAACTTTGACAGTCAACAGTAGCAGCCATCAACCAGAGAGCAGTTAAAATACAAATATTGCATGTTAATGCAAAAACCACATACACTTCAATTTTACAGCTGGAAGTCAACTTCAGTGACCAGAAAATTAATGAACTCCAAGAGAGTTACTCTCCTAGGAACATCACACAGAAGCTTGTTTCTGGTTCCAGCTCCAAACAGCAACATAGTTTTCTTTCATACGAAGAAAGTGAAAATTTCTGAAAATTAGCTGAATAAAAATATCAGTGGTATTTTGGGTCTGATTATTCCTTCAAACCTAGAGCAATGAACTTTGCTGAATAGCAAGCAAAGTAGTTTAAAAAGATAGTTATCAGAAGATGCTTTGATAAATAAAACCCTGAATCTAATTTTGAGATTTATTATTAATTCTGTCAAATTGCTTTCTTTAGCTTGAAAAGGAATCAGGATTTGACAGAAAGTCATAAAATATAATCTCCAAGGTCCTGATTCTGCATAGTGGTGAGCTTCGCCTGTACGGTGCTGATCATCATCAACTCCCAATGAGTTTAACGGGATGGAAGATGCACAGCAATTTACAGAAGGTGTTCATTGCCTCTTAGGTGGAGGCCAACAGTTTTTAAATCATTATGTCAAATCTGTGGCCTTCATCCCAAGAAGTGCTAAGCTGAAGGTTCTTGGCACCTCTCAGGATCCGTCTGTATAGTTGTGCTATCATTCAATATGCCATGGATCATTTGCAAAGTGTCCCATACGGCATTCATATATTAAAATGTGGATTACATTATTTAACTATGCAGGTATTTTACCACCAGTCAAAAACGTTTTCCCCAAGCACCATCTTCCTGCAGCACTCCCTCTGAGCACTGGGAAATGGAGGTAAACCATGAATCTTTCATCATAACATCCAAACTCTGATATACAGCCTCTTCATCATACCAGTGACATACAAGAACACACAACTACACAACTGCTATAGTGGTAAAGATTCTTACATATTCATCATTGCATGCTAATGCCTAATTGTGGCAACAGTTCTCTATAACTGTGTCTAGGGGAAAAAAAATCTTCACAGTCTTGAAATACCTGCCTTTCCTCAGTGATCAAATAGAAAAATCATTCAACACTTTGCATGTATTCATTCATTGTAGTTCACCTCCATTCAAGATGTAATATTTAGGATTCTTCCACAATAGGATTGTTTCCATTAGCCTTTTCTTCATATATCACTCTTACAATTGTTCATTTTAACCAATCAAAGAGTTTGTTATAAAATATAAAAATAAAGATGATTGCACAGAAATCTATTTGTAACACACTAATCCAGTATTGTACTGGGCTAGTGTAATTGACAGCATTTATAAGGAAACAAGACAGAGAATTGGTAACATTTTCAGAAATGCCTAAGTGACTTACAAATCAGTGCAACTTGCTGCTGTTTGAAACAGCACACTCAGAACTTACTGTGGGCGGTAGCAAGGTCCATGGCCAGCTACAGCACTGAACATTCACACCCGGCTTGCCATGCACTAACTGACCATGTAGAGAAGCCCCATGGCTCCTAAGTCGCTTTTGAAAATGAGCTTTTGGGCTTCTAAGTCACTTGGTGCTTTTGACATTTTTATGCAACATCTCAGAGAAAAGCTGAATAAGATTTATATGATTCAAGTGGCACAGCCAGAGTACAAGAGGGGCCCTATTCTTCACAACTGCTATTGGTCTTGATTGCAAAGCCCTTATTTAATATACTGAGTACTTTCATACATGAGCAGTTTCACTGAAGTCAGTGAGACTACTGTTGATTGAGGTCAGTGGAAGTTGAGGGCACTTAAACCCGTGCATAAATAAGTCCCCAAGCCTCTGAACCCCAATGGGATTACAGTGGTATGACTGGTGGGAACAGAATTGGACCTGTATGGGTTTTTTTTTTCTTTTTTAATATTACACAATAATGTGTGTCTCTCAGTTTAGTTTTTTCTTGTTCAAGGTGTGTAATCATAATGTTAAAAGGTCTCTCCCCTTTGGCCTCTCTTTTCTTTGAACACACACATTGCACGTCATCTCACCAGGCACTAATCCCATCTGAACACAGCAGGCACTAACCTCGCTTTAGCAGAGCGTCACTCCAGAGTCTCTGTATACACATTTTCAGCGTTAGCTATTAAAACTTCCAACTATCATCCACTTATGGGTTACTTTTCAGAGGTCAAATTTCAAAGACATAAGTGCAGAAGAGATATGAGCATCTGTTACTCATGTCAGAGCAAGCAAAGTGCTGAGTGCATTTCCCAGACTAAACAAATGATTTTTTTTTTAAATCTGCATGGCTCAAATCTGATGCGGAATTAATTAATGGTGCCTGTGAGACTGAGATATTATTTTACCTTTTTATTACACCTTGTTGTGTTCAAATGTACACTCAGTGTAACCAAATAGGTCAGTTGTGCTGTCCTTTTATACCAAGAGAATGTAGGGTAAACTGAAAGTGGCTCCAAAGCAGATGTCTTAAAAATATCTTTCAGTCTGCGCAGCAGATAATTGAGACTGGAGATTAACCCTCACCTCTGTTACAAGCAAGAAGTTGCTTTTCTCACCAACCTCTCAATCATTTTAGAAGACAACTTAGATGCCAAGCACTCTTCAGTGTTGTCTTGAAAAGCATAGCCTGCGTCACACAAGGGTTTTTGACGTCAAGTGTGCTTTGTGTGTTAAGAATAATTTAAGAAGCTGTCCATTTCCAGGAGCACTGCAAGACAGATTTATGCCTGCAAAGAGGAATGTTGTTTAATGTTCTTTTTCCATGTCAATATTTATTGAAATATCTTATAAATGATGAAAAAACTGCATGCCTTGATTAAGCAACTTCTAGCCACGTTAACCAAATCAGAAGATTCACTTCCTCCCTTCTGATGAGATTGCACAGGATCTGGCATGTTTTCGGTTATTTATATGTAGACATACGTATTTGGAGATAAGTCTCCTCACATAGACATTGTATTTGATTTTGTTTAGCTCTACCTGTTACCATGCAGTGTATTCTCCTTTAAGGCTTTGATCCTGTCTGAGGAGATTAACAAAAGTTCTGTTTAAACGTGGTAAATTAAAGAGATGCTGTATCAGCAACACTGTCAGGTCATGGCTCCCTGCTGTTTCTCTGCTTTAAGTGATGACGGCAAACTTTATTGAACAAATTAACCAACTCAGAAAATCCTTTACTCCATTCCACAGTCAACTACATCCCCCTGCACCATCAGGGGATGATGAGCTGCAAACAGAGGGCAGGTGATTTCAGGCTCCTGGCCATGCCTACTCGTCCCTCTTTGGCATTCAAATGACCAACCAAGGACTACTTTTGCAGCAGTGACTAGGTGTGTTCTGCACTGCTCCAACCCTCTCAAGTGGACTTTCTGCCCACAGCCGTTTTGTTCCAAGTTACTTCTCTCACCACCCTTCCAATCATTTTGGAAGTGTAACCCAGCACTGAATTAGTCCCATTGTCATTTTCATTTTTAAAATAAAATATCTACCATGATGTCACCTTTACAAAACTATTTCTCTTTGTGATAATAAAGCTCACTTGTTACTGAGTGAAGCCCTTGGAGAAATATACAGTGCAGTTTTGTGATTTTCAAATTCTTTCTGTCCTGTTTTTCACACAGCAAAGCAACTGCCTGTTGATATTAGTGTGTGAAAGGGAAACTGGATCTGCTATGTCAAACCAGCTCTCTAGACAGCTACCAGGGGCCAGAGTCTGCCATCCTTACCCACGTGGAGTAGAATTTTACTCCAGGATTTCAGTGGAACTGATTGTAGATTCAAATTCTGATCCCAAAATCAATCATATGCTTAGCTTTAAACAGGAGTTGTCCCAGTCAATTCACATACTTAAGTATAGAGCTGGGCAAATAATTAACTTTTCGGTTCTGTGGCAGAACCAATAAAAAGGGGAGGGAGAAAATAGTTTGGGGGAAACCTGAAATGACAATATTTTGTTTTTGTCTCACCAAAATTGAAGAAAAACAAGTTGGTTTGGGTTGAACAAAGAACATTTCATTTTACCATAAACTAAACATTTGGTTTTGGTTCTGGGTGTGTTTTCTTGATTTGTTGTGGGGAGGCGGTTGTTGTTTTACTTTTTTAAAAAAAAGTCAAAAATCAAGCTAAAATTTCTACATTAGATATCATTTTGAAATGAAAACTCAAAACATTTCATTTCAATAATGTCAAAAAAAAAACACAAAACATTTGGACTTTTTCAGATTTTGTTTACTTTTGGGGGGGCTAAAACCATTAATCTAATTTGACCAATATTTGCAAACAGTTCTGATCAACTTGAAGTTGCACTTCTTGGCAAATAATCTATTTGTCTGAAAAATGCTGCCCAGCTCTGTTTAGGTGCTTTGTGGAACTGGAGTCTAATGTATTACTCAGTATGAGAAAGTGTGGCAGAATCTGCCCCTTAATAAATAGTTAATAGGAAGGAAGAAGCTCCTCCTTTAGAAGCAGACATTTTTAAATGCATCAAGAAGTAAACTTCTAGTAGTACTAGCTTCATGGTTTTTTGTGACAGAAAGCCAGCAATTCTCAGTTTGACCCATTCCACTCAGTCTTGTCATTTTATTTCCAGTACCACAACAGATGCATAATTTTTTAAAAAAATTGAAGAACTACTAAAGGAAGGAGAACGATCATTTTTTCCCAAGATTTGAAACTCACGGAACATAACTGGCCAAATCTATTCTTAAGTACACCATTGTTAATCCACAGTAAACCTACCGTGTTTGTATATGTCCTGTACAGAAACAGGAAATGCTGGACAGTTTGGCAATCCGTCAAAAAGTATCTAACAGGTGGGTGGCAGGGCAAATTATCCAGTAAAGTGTTTGGCTGTCCATGGAAAGGCCAAAAGAAAGAATATTACCACTGGGAGCATCTCTCTATTGGGGTGTGGGGAAGAGAAGGATAGACTTATGCCTAAGAAACTGGACTGGGACACAGGAAATTCCTGGCTCTGCCACAAGTGTCCCGTGCAGCCTTTGGCAAGTCACTTATTATCCCGATGCCTTAGTTTACTAGTGATAATAAAACGTTTGTTCCTGAGAGGGTGTTGCGAAGATGACTGTATTCATGTTGGTGAGGTGCTGAAATTCTACCATAATTTAGAATTAATTATAGTTGTATAGATTAGAGGGAGTCACATTGCTAGTGGGGGGGGGGCTCTTTGCCTCCTGTCTTTCACTATTCTGTTCTGGGTCTCTCACTCATCCTCTCCCCATGGAATCCAGGAAGCCCCATCTCTCACCATTGTGGCTAAGTGACACTCCCTAATTGCCACATCTGCAGGAGCACCAAAGACTGAGGATTTGAGATCGGCCCAGTGCATGCTGGGGCATCTTAACCAGAGGGATAAAGGCTAGTAGCAGCAGCAAAAGGACCAGATGAACTTTTCTAGTTCTTGCTGCCATCTCATGGTAGAAATGTGGAAAGCTGGAGGGTTTGTGAGACAGTGAGTGTGCAAAAGAGGGGTGCCAGAGGATCGCTGAAGATAGTGGTGGGCGGAGGATCCCTGATTCAGGTGTAACCCCCATATTGGGATAGTGAACAGGAGAGGGTTATTCAAGATAGGGAAAGTCTAGCTTGTGGCTTTTACACAACTCTAGGGGCGTAGGGCCTAATGTGCCTCAATATGCTCTGCAGCATGTGTCAGGGTGTATTTGCCTCAGACCAGACCCACTCCAACAAACCCCCAGGAAAAAAGCTTTATTCCATAAGAAAACAGAACAGGACTATGGTCCAGGAGCCTCCTCTCTGCTTACCTTATGCTCTGAGCTTCAATGCTAAAACTTCCTGCCAGGAGGGCAATGGGTACTTCCTGGCATGAACCAGAATGTTCTCCCAGCACACAGCAGCTTGTAAGCTATCATCTGTAGTTTCCATGGATGCTGCTGAAGCCCACTGGACCTTGGGCTACACTGGATTTGCAAGACAGTGGGTAATGAAGTGGGATACTTGTTGGGAGAGGGATACGAGACTTCCCTCCTGAAGAAAATTCAAGGTGAAGGAGGGGGGGTACTCTGATCTAGTGGAAGATGGTGCTGGGACTTGAGTGGGTAAGGAATGGTTGAACCTCTTATCAGAAAGATAAGAGTCTCCTTCTGATATCTCAATATTTCCAGTTTCAGTATCCAAGATTTATCTGAATGGTTTTTCAGAAAATTTTGGGGAAAAAAATAGCTTTACACTGGGAGAGGAGGGGGCATGTCACTACAGCCAAAACAATTCTCCATCCCTAAAAATATAGTTATCCTCAATGTCCTCATATTAGGGCAAAGCCATAACTCTCACAAGGCAACACATATGATAAAATGCTTCCTTTTGGGCCAGATTGTGGATCCCTTTCTCCCATTGGCCAGTAGTGATTTGCATGGATTGTGCCGCTGAGATCATGGGGACTAATCGTGCAATTAACTGTAATTAAAGGAAATAGGAATTCACACGCTGGCTCCTGATAACTTGGAAGGATAAACATTAGACCTATTGCTTAACTTGGACTATCTTATTGATTTATTTATATTGACTGATTTTTAATGTATTCATTTTGACTGATGTAAATATTGATTTCTTCTAATATTGATTTACATTAATCTACAAATAGATCTCACTCAAAGAAAAGTATCAACTTTGAAGAGGAAGAGGGGATGAAGAAGAAAAAGGAGGGTCATTTTTGCTGTTCTTCACTAATCCAACAGAGTTCCAGTTGACCTTGGAGATTTAATGAGTTCTACCAGCCCTTATTGGATTGATAAAGGACTTCCCTTATAGTAACTCGCCCCTCCTATAAAATCTGACTCATTCTTCGTGCTGATATTTGACTATGTTACCAAGGTAGATGCAAAGTACACCAGTGCATATCAAATGTTCAGTATTCTTATTTCTGATCATTTTAAAAGTAAGATTTCCGTGACAGGGGTGAGAGGGGAGAGAAGAACCTCTCAGCACTACTTCTCCACCTACCATATGCCAATCCACTTCCCTCTAACCTATTCTGAAGCAAATGAAAGAGGGAGGCAGAGGGAAATGTTGTTTCTTGGACTGTGGTTTGCATATAATAAGACTAGTTCCATGCATTCTTGGGCATGTAGCAGCAGGAGCTCTGGAAGGAACAATGCTTCCCTCTGTTGAGCTCATTGGGTGTGCGGGAGGAGCAGAGCTGCTGGTGCAACCTTTCGAGATTGTGTAGCTCTGCTGGCCTGTTTGAGGAGATAGGCCCAGCCTCTTCCCTACTCACTTCATTCAGGCTAGCACCGCACAGGGGAGAGCAGATACTGTGCTGACACTAGGCTGCTGTGCTGTGGTGCAGAAGGGAAGGTCCAATGGGCACGAACTAGCTACATCATGCACCAAGGACCAGTCTAGAGCAAGTGCTTCTCAGTTTTAACAAGTTACTCAGGGCCAGATTTCCAAAAGGTATTTAAAAACTCTCAATGGAAATTAGGCATCTAAGTACCCTTTAAAAATATGCCCCTTCATGTCTTATTTGATGGAAGTTCAAGATTGTTAAAAAAAAATCTGTGTAGCCAATCTCCAAACTATTGTATTATATGTGGCTTTGATATATGACACAAGGAAGAGACAAACTCTATTATTTCACAAAGGAACATAAAGCAGCTTTCCTGTTCATTATACCAGAGAGGTCTATTGTTTCAAGTGTACTGTACGCCAAGTAAAATTAACTGATACCTCAAAGCAAATAAAGTATTTTATGATGTGGCTTAGCGGTTTTTACTTATGTCTCTTCAGGACATCAAGAGACCACAACACAAGTCAGAAAAATAATTAGTGCCTGTTTCTTATTAAACATGCAGAGTTCTATGCTAAGACAAGTGAAAAAACAAGTTTATTGTTTATTCCTATAAATTATATTTCTAAGGCTTACTTGTTATGAAAAATAAGAATCCAGTGGCACTGGATAAAAGGGACCTAACAGAAAAACAGACGTGTGATTTTTAATATGCAGTCAACAATTATTTTCATTCATATACCTATGTTCTGTTATGTACCAGAATTAGGGTTTACTGACAAAGTCAGATGCAGTTTGTAAAGTTAATTTATATAAAGCTAATTTATAAGGGTATTACAGTGGTGTCCATTACACACAGTTCAAAGCAGTGCTTATACACACTAATTAAAATTCACTTCAGGCTAAAATTTGATACACAGGGCAACATATTCGGGGGGAGGGTGCACAGGTTTTGATCACACAAATCTCATTAATGTTAATGAGAATCATGAGGCAAAATACAGAAGCAATGTGCAGAAATATTTTTCCACTTATTGCTAGTGCACATTGTTCAAATGAAAACCTTTCCTGCAGTTTAGACTTTTTTTTTAATTATAATATTCAACTCAAAAGCTAAAGATCTCTACATAAATGGCATCATATCTATGCACAATAGCACATAAAAATATTAATTCCAGAAACAGAATTTTTAAAAATGAAAGACATGGTGAAGGCACAGGAACGAGAGTGAGAAGATAGCTCTATCCCTGGCTCTGCCATGGACTTCTCGTTTGCCTTTGGCAGACCTCTGGACCTCAGTTTCCTTAACCTGGAAAATAAGGAATCATCTGATAGGAAGCACTATATAAGTGCAATGTATTATTTTTATTCTTTAATATTTGTGCATGGTAGACTTTACCTGGTGAAATTCATCTTGTTTTTTTTGTTGTTGTTCTGTTATAAAGCTGAAACTTGATCTATGTTTGCCAAAAGATTTGCTGAGGTTTGCAAACCTTCCTGGTGAATCTGGGCCAGCCGTTAGGCAATTCTAAGCTGAGACTCAGACAAATCCCCTCCTCTCAGAAGGACACCATTACATAACTCGAAGCCTTTACTTAGTGTCACCCTGAAACTAGGAAAACTCAATTGTTTCTCCAAGCTCTTCTTTGAGATTTCAACTTCATTTGAACCTAAACCTCAAAGAGAAAAGTCACAGAGCACACAAAATTGGAGCCAAAATTAAAATAAAGATTGGACAAAGCCCCACCAAACCAAAACCACTAAGTTTCCCAACCTCTACTCATACATTCCAGGGTTTTGTTCTCCTTTCTTCCTAGATCTTACTTTGATGTAGGTTCTAGACTCCACACCAGGCCAGCCTTCCACACAAACTTCCTCATGGATAGACTTTACAAAAACTAGACAAGCCATTTACAACACAAACTTTGCTTCTCTACAAAGGAAAAAGGACACTAAACTGTCTAAACTGGTACATGCCACAAGGAGCCACAACAGTAGCTCCCTTAACCCACCCAACAATATTGTTAATCTTTCCAGCTATACTCTTAGCCTGGCAGAAGAATCTGTCCTATCTCGGGGCCTCTCTTTTTGTCCCTCCAGGCCCACGAACATGATACAGTTCTGTTGTGACCTAGAATCCTACTTTTGACGTCTCCAACTCAAAGAATATTTCCAACACACCTCTGAACAACATACTAACCCACAGAATCCTTCCTACCAGCACTACAAAAAGAAGAATTCTGCATGGACTCCTCCTGAAACAACAGACTGCACTTCTACATAGATTGCTTCCATCAACGTGCACTGGCTGAAATTGTGGAAAAGCAGCATCACTTGCCCCATAACCTCAGCCATGCTGAACACAACGCCATCAACAACCTCAGGAACAACTCTGACATCATAATCAAAAAGGCTGACAAAGGAGGTGCTGTCGTCATCATGAATAAGTTGGAATATGAACAAGAGGCTGCTAGGCAGCTCTATAACTCCACATTCTACAAGCTATTATCCTCTGATCCCACTGAGGATTGCCAAAAGAAACTACACCATCTGCTCAAGAAACTCCCTGAAAAAGAACAGAAACAGATCTGCACAGACACATGCCTAGAACCCCGACCAGGGATATTCTATTTGCTACCCAAGATCCATAAACCTGGAAATCCTGGATGCCTCATCATCTCAGGCATTAGTACCCTAACAGCAGGATTGTCTGGCTATGTGGACTCTCTCCTCAGGCCCTATGCTACCAGCACTCTCAGCTATGTTCGAGACACCACTGACTTCCTGAGGAAACTACAATCCATCGGCGATCTTCCAGAAAACACCATCCTGGCCACTATGAATGTAGAAGCCCCCTACACCAACATTTCACACAAAGATGGACTACAAGCTATCAAGAACAGTATCCCCGATAATGTCACAGCAAACCTGGTGGCTGAATTTTGTGATTTTGTCCTCACCCACAACTATTTCACATTTGGGGACAATATATACCTTCAAGTCAGCGGCACTGCTATGGGTACCCGCATGGCCCCACAGTATGTCAACATCTTTATGGCTGACTTAGAACAACATTTCCTTAACTCTCGTCCCCTAATGCCCCTACTCTACTTGCTCTATACTGATGACATCTTCATCATCTGGACCAATGGAAAAAAAGCCCTTGAGGAATTCCACCCTGATTTCAACAATTTCCATCCCACCATCCACCTCAGCCTGGACCAATCCACACAAGCGGTCCATTTCCGGGACACTACTGTGCTAATAAGCAATGGTCACATAAACACCACCCTATACTCGAAACCTACTGACCACTATACTTACCTACATGCCTCCAGCTTCCATCCAGGACACACCACACAATCCATTGTCTACAGCCAAGCTCTAAGATACAACTGCATTTGCTCCAATCCCTCAGACAAAGACAAACACCTACAAGATCTCTGTTAAGCATTCTTAAAACTACAATACCCACCTGCTGAAGTGAAAAACCAGATTGACAAAGCCAGACGAGTACCCAGAAGTCACCTACTACAGGACAGGCCCAACAAAGAAAATAACAGAACGCCACTAGCCGTCACCTTCAGCCCCCAATTAAAACCTCTCCAGCGCATCATCAAAGATCTACAACCTATCCTGAAAGACGATCCCTCACTCTCACAGATCTTGGGAGACAGGCCAGTCCTCACTTACAGACAGTCCCCCCAACCTGAAGCAAATATTCACCAGCAACCACACACCACACAACAAAAACACTAACCCAGGAACCTATCCTTGCAACAAAGCCCTATGCCAACTCTGTCCACATATCTATTCAAGTTACACCATCATAGGACTTAATCACATCAGCCATGCCATCAGGGGCTCATAGACCTGCACATCTACCAATGTGATATATGCCATCATGTGCTAGCAATGCCCCTCTGCCATGTACATTGGCCAAACCAGACAGTCTCTACGCAAAAGAATAAATGGACACAAATCTGACATCAGGAATCATAACATTCAAAAATCAGTAGGAGAACACTTCAACCTCTCTGGTCACTCAGGGTATGTCTACACTACAAAATTAGGTCGATTTAATAGAAGTCAATTTTTTAGAAATTGATTTGATACAGTCGATTGTGTGTTTCCCCATTAAGTGCATTAAGTCGGCAGTGTGCATCCACAGTACCGAAGCTAGCATCGACTTTCGGAGCATTGCACTGTGGGTAGCTATCCCACAGTTCCCGCAGGCTCCACCACCCATTGGAATTCTGGGTTGAGCTCCCAATGCCTGATGGGGCAAAAATATTGTCAAAAGTGGTTCTGGGTACATGTCATCAGGGCCCACTTCCTCCCTCCCTCCATGAAAGCAACGGCAAAAAATCATTTCTTGCCTTTTTTCCTGGGTTACCCATGCAGACGACATACCACGGCAAGCATCGAGCCCACTCAGCTCACTGTCACCGTATGTCTCCTGGGTGCTGCTGGCAGATGCGGTACTGCAGTGCGACACAGCAGCATCCCCTTGCCTTGCCTTGAGGATGGCAGACAGTACAATACGACTGCTAGCCGTCGTCGTCGTCCCATGGGTGCTCCTGGCCGACCTCGGTTAGGTTGGTCAGGGCAACCTGGGCAGACGTGGGTGCTCCTGGCCTGGACAAAAATGGGAATGACTCCAGATCATTCTCTTCTTTAAGTTTCGTCTAACGGAGATTCATTCCTGGCTGAAATATCATACGAGTTGGAGGCCTCTGCCTCAGGCTGCTCTCCCAGTCGGCAGCACCGTGTGGTCGCACCTACCCCAGCCTACCCCTTGCTCCCATGGCTCATGAAGCCTGGACAGTAGTAAGGAGCAGTTCACCTATAGGTGCAGAATGGTGGTAGAATGTGCCTTTGGACATTTAAAAGCTCGCTGGCGCAGTTTACTGACTTGGTTAGACCTCAGTGAAACCAATATTCCCATCGTTATTACTGCTTGCTGTGCGCTCCAGCATATCTGAGAGAGTAAGGGGAGACATTTATGGAGGGGTGGGAAGTTGAGGCAAATCGCCTGGCTGCTGATTACGCGCAGCCAGACACTAGAGTGGTTAGAAGAGTGCAGCAGGGCACGCTGTGCATCAGAGAAGCTTTGAAAACCAGTTTCATAACTGGCCAGGCTATGGTGTGAAAGTTCTGTTTGTTTCTCCTTGATGAAAACCCGCCCCCTTGGTTCACTCTACAGTGTTGTGCTCTCTTATTTGTCAGTGTTTGATTTTGCAAAGGGACACATTTCTGTTTAGCCAAAGTGACCAGAGATGCCTCATACTTGTGTGAACAGTGCAGATAACTTCTTCTATGTTTGTGGTGAAGTGAGTTTTGCATCACAAAAGCTCAGTATAACCACTATAGTTAAGAAAGCCTATCACCTTTATTTTGGCTGCAAAATTGGAGATCAGAACAAGAGGTGGGCCCCACACATATGCTGCAACACTTGTGCAACAAATCTTCGCCAATGGTTGAACAGGAAAAGGAAATCTATGCCTTTTGCAGTGCCAATGACTTGGAGAGAGCCAACAGATCATACCAGCAATTGTTACTTCTGCATGGTGCCTCCAGTTGGGAACGGTGTGTCAAAGAAGAAAAAGTGGACTGTGGATTATCCAAACATTCCATCAGCTATACGCCCAGTACCCCACGGAGAAGGACTGCCGATTCCTGATGCACCAGAATAATTCTCACTTGAGTCAGATGAGGAAGAAGAGGATGAAACTTCTGGTCCTGAACCATCAATGTCACAGGACCCACATTTTCTCCCATCCTCCTCCTCTGAACCACACCTCATAACACAAGGTGAACTGAATGACCTTGTCAGGGATTTGGAACTACCCAAGAGTAAGGCAGAGCTGTTGGGCTCCAGACTACAGTAGTGGAATCTCCTGGCAGGTGATGTTAGGCTTTCCATGTTCCGTGACCGTCAAAAGGATCTTGTCCCATTCTTCTTCATGGAAGGTGATCTTGTAGCCTGCAACAACATTGATGGTGTGATGGCAGCCCTCAACATTGTTCACCATCCAGATGAGTGGAGACTGTTCATTGATTCATTGAAGACGAGTCTTAAAGCTGTTTTACTGCATAATGGCAATGTTTTGCCATCAATTCCAGTTTGTCATGCAGTCCATATGAAAGAAACCTATGACAACATGAAACAACTTTTGAGGTGCATAAACTATGACCAACATCAGTGGCAGCTTTGTGGCAATTTGAAGGTTGTTGCTCTCTTGCTTGGTCTGCAGACTGGATACACAAAGTACTGCTGTTTTCTCTGCGAATGGGATAGTCGTGCAAGAGATTCCTACTACATCAAGAAAGATTGGCCACTCCGACAGTCATTGGAGCCTGGGAGGAAAAGTGTTCAGCATCCACCACTTGTTGAATCAAGGAAGATTTTGTTACAACCCTTACACATCAAGCTGGGTCTGATAAAGAACTTTGTCAAGTCCATTGACAAAACACAAGCAGCTTTCAAGTACCTCCATGGAAAATTTCCAAGGTTAAATGAAGCTAAGATAAAGGATGGTGTCTTTGTTGGTCCTCAGATTTGTGAACTTCTTCAAGATGATGCATTTGACCATGCACTGCGTGGCAAGGAAAAGATGGCATGGAAAGCCTTCCAGTTAGTGGCAATAAATTTTCTTGGAAACAACAAGGCAGACAACTACAGGTTGTTGGTGAAAAGCCTCCTCAAGGCATACAAAAGCCCTGGTTGCAACATGTCACTAAAGATACATTTTTTGCACTCTCATCTAGATTTTTTTCCACCGAACTGCGGAGCAGTGAGCGACTAGCACAGCGAGCGATTTCACCAGGACATTGCAACAATGGAGAAACGCTATCAGGGCAAATGGAGCCCATCAATGCTTGCAGACTATTGCTGGACAGTGACAAGAGATGCTCCATTTAATGAATACAAGAGACAAGCCAAGAAGCACCAAGTAGACACTGAATAGGACTAAACTATGTACATAATAGTTTTTTGCCTTTTGTTTCATAATAAATTTTATTTATATAATCCTTTTGCTGATTTTTAAAGTGTTACATAAACAGGACAGGTGAAATATTATCATGTAAAGCCACCATAAATACATGAAAAGACCTAGGTTTACAATTTATGATTAAAACTCTACTATCTACACAATATACATAGACATAAATTGTAAAAACTTAAATATCTTAGAAACAGTAGCCAATCAGTTGTTTTAATTGTCATATTTGAATTCAGCACATCAAAATACATAATAAATAGCACATTTTAACCTCTGAAGCAGACAACTTCTCAACAATTGTAGACCAGTGTATCCAGGTCACACTTGCCTCTCATTGTTTACCTGTGGACTCCCCTCTTTCCTAAGGGGGAGGAAAGGACTTTTCTTTTGTTTATTTATTCAAAGAACACACACACACACACACACATACATACACATGGATGTCTGCTTGGGGGCAGCAGGGAGGAAAAAGATCAGAAGTGGGGTCTGGAGGGGACTTAAGGGAGCTATAAGCATTGTCTTTGGTGTGAAATCTGAGGTACAATTAACCTGAGGTAAGTGACTGGTCCTTTGGGACTGGGAGCAACCTGACTATTGTTATGATTTTTGGTGTAAGGGACCATCTATCACAAAGGCAGGATTGCCTAGGTGGCAAGACAGACCAGACTACCCAATGGGACTGTCTGGGACTCCATGTTGTGGCCGTTATAATGCTTGAGGAGTTCACACTTGATACTTGATTGGTGAAATGTAATTATAGAACACAACCAGTTTGGGGTTTTTGCCCTGGTTTGTAATGGTCTTCCCCGAGATTGGTACTCATGTTTGTGGGCCACTCCAGACAGCTTAACAAGCATCTGCTGCTAGTGTCTCCACTAACTTTATCAAAGTAAGTGTTATAAACAACAATGTGTAAGACTCTGTTGGTTGTTAAACTTTACTTAGCAAGCTAACCTTCAGCTAAAACGAATGTGGAGAAGGAAGGGCTGTTTGTTTGTAAAGCTTTAAAAAATGCTCATATCTATACTCTACCTACTCCCCTGCTCACCACTCCTATTCATGGTGAACATGTCACCCCCTTATAGCCTCTTGTTAACTTTTCCCTTTTCGTGGTCTATTGGAACTTAAATATCTCTCTGCTACTAATGCTAACAATTCTTAAATGTATAACAGAGGCATTTCTGTATTGTAAGATTAATGTATGGGGGAATACAGAACTGTCATCGCACCTCTCACAATCACATACACATACATTATCGCCCATGTGGTACACACCTGTGGAATGTTGGCAAGCTACTCAGTTCCCATTTGAAAGACTCTCTCGTTAAAATCTAGCTTTGCAAACATCTATGTGCTTCCTCCCTCTTTTTTTTTAGGAAGTGTAGGAGGAGAAATTGTAGCAATTGTTGAGCCAGCCTAACTACCAACATGGTGTTTGATATTACAAACTGCATGCGTGAATTGTGACTCCACTGGCCATTGAATGCGAACCATTCTGGATGGGATTTTCAAAGGAGTAGAAGGCAGCTGGGTTGCCCAACTTGCACTGAAATTCAAGAAGACGTGAACACATAGCTCGTAGTCTCCACTGAAAATCCTAGCCTACTGTTATGGAAACACTACTAAGGCCAAAATCCACAAAGGTATTTAGGCTCTTCACTTCCATTATCCCAAGTGACTTTAAGTGTTCTACTTTAAATGGATGAGATGTTATGGCCCTTTGTGATGTGGATCTGTGAAAATCTAGATATGATAGGCCTCAGATATTTAATACTTTATTAGATATTTTAATCTGTTTTAATAGATTTTCCTTTCAGTGCAATAAACCTTCATCGCCCTTCAGCTGCAACCGCTAACAAAGCTGACAATTATTACTAAAAGTGATAGTAGTTCCTCTCATGACGAAACCCGCCCTTGAACAACTGGCTGAGGCCCACCAACTTATTTCATGTAGGGTCATAGGAGACACCATCAGCATCATGATTTTCAGTCATTACCAAATTAGGCCAAATTTGAACTTGTGACCTTGTGGTGAAATCTCACAAATGTCACTACCAAAATTAAATTTTTCCACGGTATCTCCACTTTATGAGTATAATCCTGCAGGAATTACTCATGCAAAACACCCACTGAAGTCAATGAGCACTTTGCCTGTGTGAAGGCAGCAGAAGTAAGTACTTAATGATTAATTATAATTATAACTGTTTGCACAACCCAGTAGGGAATGTGCTGCTTCTACTTCTCCGTAAGCATATGAGCACTGAGCCAATTATGTGAGTTGTGCTTGGCCCTCCCATGAATTCTCCCTCTTCCTCTGTTTTTAGTGGTAGAGAGGAATCAAGATGCGAGAAGACCTTGCACCAACAAAGCAGGCTGTAGACTTATTGTCAAAACTATAAAAATATATGAAGCGGCTGCCAAAGGAGCCTCAATATGAGCAGCTCAGGCAGCTCTCCCACTGGATGCTATGATCCCAACCTACTCCTCTTGGCTCCTGCATGAGGACAGAGGCTGTTTCTATTGTATGGTGGTGGAATACTTGCAACATGTTTTTCCTACACACTCTGGGGTCCTAGGTGGAATTATATTTTAGAGACAAAAGAATGGGAATTCCTCTGTTCATATTTAAAGTCTGCAAGCGATTACCGCTTTGTCAGTGTCAATATTTGGGTTGAGGCAGGAGCAGATGCTTGAACAGATCTGAGCAATTTATAGTTAGCATTGATCTGTTTCCCACAGGAACAGGGGGAAAAAAACATCTTTACCCCATCTACTAAAAAGAATATCTAAAGATTAGCGAGACAAGGTGGGTGAGGTCATATCTTTTATTGGACCAACTTCTGGTTATACAGAGCTCTTCAGAAAGCTCTTCTCTCTCCCCAACAGAAGTTGGTCCAGTAAAAGATATGACCTCACCCATCTGGTCTCTTTCATATCCTGGGACCAACACAGCTACAATTACACAGCATAATTAAAGATTTTATAGCCGGGATAGAGTGATACCACATTGGCCTATAGTTCTCAAGAACCAATAAAGGAAAGGTCAGCTCCAGCAATACTCAGGGTCAGCCTTAGGATATTTGGCAGGACCAGCAAAATGATGCTTTTGTCCCATTATAAACCTAGTGGAATAGCTTTAAATAAAAAGGCAGAATAATAGGGAATCCAGCAGTCACTTCTGCATCCCAAAGGGCTACCAACCCTCCTTTATCCCTAGGAGGGTACTTTCATTTGAGGCTGTGGCAGGGCCTGGTTGTCTCTTCTGCCAGCTCCCTACAGCAGGGGCATTTTCCTCACTCAGCAACACTCCCTTTTTGGCTACACTACGGAGTGGGATCTCAGCAGAAAGGCTCTCTCTGCTGTAGGCAGCTGGTTGAGTGCCAGGAGAGTTTGTGGTAGATTATGCCAAGTGGGTCTGGCTGATCTACAGATCTTCTGTCCTAGTAACCATAATACCCGAGCGCCTCACAAGCTAGTGTATTTATCTCACAACACCCAAGTGAGGTAAGGAAGTGTTTTTCATAGGGCAGACCCCTTCTGGGGTACCTTTCTGCAGTCCTCTCTGGCCCTCTGGCTTCAGCTACCATCTTAACCACTGGCCATTCTTCCAGCATCCCACGCAGATACCCACAACTGTGTCCAAATAAAGCATAGTGGACCCTGGAGCTTCACATGCAGCTATTGAGGTGATTGTGAATAAACACACAGCTTTTAGCAGAAAAAATAAAAAGGTGCAAAACTTTCCCCATTGAAGTCAATGGATGTTATGCCACTGACTTTAATGGGGCCAGGATTTTACCACACAGCTCTTTGACCATAGAATTCATGGGCTGCAAAGGCTGCTTGGTACTGTGACATTAACTAAACCAATTCAGAAAGTATCAGGTCTCATCAAAATGGGGGATGCTCATCTGTCTATTTGGGTGACATACTCTCTATGACAGAGCCACTCATGGAGGCCACAGACCCAAATCTCTGGTAGTCAAGTAGCCTTTTTAAGTGTGAGCCTTAGTAAGGTTTTCTTACCATTAAAGTTCACTTTCCCCTTCAGTTCATTTCACTTTGACTTCAGTTATGAAACAGGCCATATCAGACCATCAGCATAATTTTCTAAGAGCATCATAAGAAAAGTTTTGGAAGTTAGATGTTTAAAATGTTTGACATCTTTAAAGTGCTTTTTTGATTGGTTTGGGTGTTTTGGAAAGAGCTGTGTGTAAACAATCCTCTCCCTCATTGAAAAACTCCAGCTTGCTGTCTGTCTGGAGAGCCTTATGTTCATAGATTGTTCGGTGGGGGATTTTTTAGAACTTTGGGCCTGAATTCTCAATTATGGCTTTTGTCACTGGAGGCAGCTGAGGGAGGAAGGATGTCAGCTCTTTATAGTCTCAAGTATGGTGACACCTTTGTGGTTGCAGGTATGTAAAGGAGGGCAGATATTTTTTTTTGTCCAAAGAGCAGATTTTATGGACTGGAATTATATTGGCACTGGAATTGATCTCTCCAGGTCCCTTCCAGCCCTACATTTCTATGATACTATAATGTAAGACAGAGATTAGAAAGATTAATTATTGTTGGAATCAGATTGTTAATGTTATATTAGTGTATTAACGAGCAAGAATAGCAATGACAAGGGGTCA
The DNA here is from genome assembly GCF_013100865.1 of Trachemys scripta elegans. Classification (NCBI taxonomy): domain Eukaryota; kingdom Metazoa; phylum Chordata; order Testudines; family Emydidae; genus Trachemys; species Trachemys scripta. Next base: position 182,805,415 of record NC_048298.1, read on the forward strand.
GAAGATGAAGAACCACAACAAAAAATTAGCTCATTTTCAGCAGGGTAATAGTATAGAGTTCAATATATCTGAAAAATGGCTGTAATAACTGAAACGTTACCATGTCTTGTCTTACAGATGACTAAATAAGGCATTTATTTATAATAATTATGGTATACCCAGGCTAATAGAATTATATATTGGTTCTCTCTACCACTCATCTCTTAGGAAAAAAACGCCTATCTTCAAACAGCAAGTTACCAGCTGCAGAATAGTCATTGTTAACATGGAAAAAAAAAATCATAAGTAATAGAGGTAAAGGTAACACTGTAGACATAAGGGGTCAAATTAAAAATTGGTATAAGCAGGTGCCTTTCCATTGAATGCAATGAATTCCCCCACTTACACCAATCCTGAATATGAACCAATTACTTTAAGCTGAAAATTGTGCTTCTTACATAAAGATAAATTTATATGCCTGAAAGTAATTACAAAATGTCATTTAATTACAGGAAACACTATTCAAGCTGATCCTAGTTGTGTTTTCCTGTTTCCCTTTAGACAACACACCAGAAAAGCTGAATATAAGAATATAAGGCGTGTCAGAAGAATTGGATAACAGAAAGCATTCTACTTTCCAGTGTCATTAAAAATTACTGTTAAAAGAGACGTGCACTTCTGCTGTTTTCTGTTTCTGTTCCATTCAGGCACATAAGTTCAATGCTTCACATGTTCTGTGAATCATAGATCTCACTGCATTTTACTACTTTGGCATTTCCACTGTGTTGTGATGTGATTAACTGGCTATTCCATTGCTTTTCTTTTTCAGATCTCCATAACCTACGTAAAAGGGACAGATTAGCTCTCCAGTGATCAGATGGAGGGTCAGAAAGCATAAGGTTTCCCCACCCCCACACCACCACTCTTTCCAAATTCTTTCTTCTGCCTGATTTTACGACTGTAAAAATCATCATGTGGGCAGCATGAACTGTAAACTCTGGACACTATCAGTGGAGTAGAGTGGTGAAACATCCTCCAGTCATTGTTTGATAGGAGTACAGCCAGCTCAGTGATAAATCATGCATTTGAAATAACCGACCTACCAACATTATGCCCATCAAATACTCCTTTGTTCAGAAAGGTTTGAATTTTTGGCACCTAGATTCCATTGTACTTGTCAGGTAGTTAGATCTTTTTAGCTCTATTCAGCCCACTGCCAAAAATTTTGTAATTAAGAAGTTGGGGCAAGATCATCAACTGCTATAAATTGCCATGACTCCAATGAACTTAATGTAGGCACCTTCCTCCGTTCTCCTGGGTGCATTCAGAGTTAAATGTGCCTATTTTAGTCACAAAAATAAGCTGTTGTATTCCTGTTAGCACACACAGAGTCAAGACAGCTATAGACAAATGGATTCCCTTCTATTTCATGTATTAACATTGTGAACTGATTTTCAGTTACAGGGCTATATCTAACTGAGGGCAGAATTTGGGGTTTGCAAAATCTTGATTTCTAGGGATCATACATAAACCAAAAGGGACATTGTTTTATGCAGTGTTGTATTAACCACGTTGGTCCCAGGAAATTAGAGAGAGAAGGTGGGTGAGGTAACATCTTTTTATTGGACCAATTTCTCACCCATCTCATCTCTCTAAAAATCCAGTAAGCCAGCCACATTTTAGGGTATAGATCAATATTTATTATTAAGCACCCCTCCCTATTCGTCAAACACATTTTACTCTAAAATTCATTGCAACACAATTAATGGGAAGCCCCCAAATGTTATTTTATAGTCACTTTCCAAAGCAGAACTACACTTTCAGCGATATTCATTGCCTTATACTTGTTGCATAACTAGGAATAGGCAAAATGGATCAGCTAGAAATCAGAACCAACCCACAATTACATCTAAAGTGTCCATTGAACTTGAACTGAAACTGTTGAAATTCCAAAACATTTGGTTAATTTGCCTTTTTTGGAAAGTTTTGTTTTTGCATTTCCCTACACTTCCTGGTTTCTGCTACTACCAAAAGTTAAAATGCCAAGTTATCACACACACTGATTTTTATACTTTAGCTTGATCAGAAAGAGAAAATATAGGAATGGAAGTCTCATGAGAGAGTCTGATCTACCACTCTGGGCTTACTTCAGAGAGCTGCTTGGTTCAGGTAAGCAGGAAGTGTGGAATTAGGGTGACCAGACAGCAAGTGTGAAAAACTCGGGACGGGGGTGGGGGTAATAGGAGCCTATATAAGAAAAAGACCCAAAAATCAGGACTGTCCCTATAAAATTGGGACATCTGGTCACCCTATGTGGAATTCTCAGAAGTACTCAGCATTTGCCAAATTCTGCTCCCACTGAAAATCAACTTCCAAAATTTCTGGATGCCCTTCTGAGCCAAACCTCCAAAACACTTTTTCCAACCATAAAGCCTGGGACCACAAGAAGCCATGTAGTTTAATTACGTTAATATCTTTCCAGTTTGTAAGCACCCTAATTTCTGTCTATTCTTATTTTGATCTCCATTCCTTTAAACCAGTGGTTCCCATACTTGTTTCGCTGCTTGTGCAGGGAAAGCCCCGGGTGGGCCGGGCCGGTTTGTTTACCTGCCGCGTCTGCAGGTTCGGCCAATTGTGGCTCCCAGTGTCCGCGGTTTGCTGTTCCAGGCCAATAGGAGCTGCTGGAAGCGGTGGCCAGTACATCCCTCGGCCCGCGCCGCTTCCCACCGCCCCCATTGGCCTGGAGCAACGAACACGGCTACTGGGAGCCGCAATCAGCCGAACCTGCGGACACGGCAGGTAAACAAACTGGCCTGGCCAGCCAGGGGCTTTCCCTGCACAAGCGGCGGAACAAGTTTGGGAACCACTGCTTTAAACTACAGAACTCCACTACTTCCCAGATATTGCTATCCAAAATGTGAAATGCCATGCCATATCTGTTGTGAGTGACAAGGTGTACCACAGGGATTTGACACTCTTTTTAAAACAAAGTTTCCTGTTCCAGAGTTGTCAGTTTTAAATCAAAAGGGAATAAAACAAGTCTTGCATCTTACATCTTCTATGATATAAATACGTGAGCATGGGCATGTCTAGTCAGCAAATCACTTAAACATGTGCTTAGAGCCAAATCAGGGCCTAGACTAGGGACTGATTCAATTAAAAAAAAAGATATCTTACTGCTTCTATATTTCAACAGCCCACACAAGCCTCAAAATAAATTTGGGGGACTTGCACAGCCTTTCATGAGCTTCTGTATTGCAGAGCAAGATAAATTTTGATTGAATTTTGCCATTTACTTAGGTTAGAAGCCAGTAGTTTTTACTACACATTTTTTCCATGATGTTACTAGATATTATTTCATGGCACTGCCTATTGTAAGTTACATTAATGTAAAATAGTTTTAAAAGCATGTTGCCTCCAAGTGTTCATATTTTATTCAGTTTGGAAATTTAGATCCAGCCAGACTCTGTAGCTAAAGGTTAGAATTCCAGTTTCAACTTAAACAGTTTGTTCCATCCAGTAGTTATAAAACATTGCTTGATTTAGGGATGAACTCTCCTGATGACAGAAGAAAAACATCCTGCTTTGAACTTTTATATACTAACCTTCTCCAGTCATTTAAAAAGGTAGATATTATAAATCACCCTGGAAACACTAGCAGATGCATCCAGTTTTCTATATTTAAAAATAGTTGCATTTCCTAGCAGAAATACACAGTGATAATAAATAATAGTTAGGCTCATTTAAATTATATCATCAAGAACACAATATTATGCTGATGGGTGAAAATGGCTTCTAGCAAGTGGGTCTTGGATCCAAAGCCAACCACAGACCTCATTAAAGCCAGTGGATGTGCCACTCACTCTTCAGGCTCAACAGAAGAAGCGGTCAAGTCCCATTAGGTAGTAAAAAAAAAAAAAAAAAAAAAAACAGCTGTGAACAATGGTGGTGACCATTCAAAGCAATGTCCAGACCAGAGCTAATGCAGGTAGATTAACAGAGATTGCAATATTAGTTTTCAGGCTGTGTGCGCAGAAAGCCATGAAGATTTGTGAGTGTGGGCCTGTGAGGAAAGAGAGAGCACTTCTTGGGCACAGAACTTGCTAGAGTGGCAGAGTTGGGGATTTATGAGCAAAAGAACTACCTGCTGTTTGTTTTTACTGTATTCAGGGAAACAAATTTGTGTACATCTTTTGTAAGTTAACAATTTCTCACCCTTACATAAACCAAATCCTGAATGTTGGTTTATTGCTTGGGCTGAAGGGGCAGCATTATTCAGACGTCATGAATGGTAGTTAGCCAGTTAGCTCTCCTAACAAGGAAAAATACTGATTAATACATTGGGTTGTATTTAGGCTTAACACAACTGAGCAAATTATTCAATATTTATAACTAACCTGAAGGGTTTTTTTGCCTCCCCGCATTAGGGGGAAATCTTAAATTTATTCATTATTCAGAATAATGAATTTCTTCATCAAATAACTCTTATCAGATAATAATGAATATTGATCATAGTGTGAATTTTGAATTGTGCATGTTTCTTTCATGAGCAAATAAATTCATACTTGTATTCACAAATGCTCTTTCCTAAAAATTCATGGGAACAAAAGGTATTTGCCAAAGTGTTTGTGCAAAAGCATGTTGAATCATGAGTCAGCTTTAGCAAATATGTTCATAAAAAAGGGACTTCCAAAATGTGCTGACTTCTGCTCACAAATGATAAAGCTATATGCAAATTATGAAATCCTCCAAATAAGTAATTAAATCATGATATCACACTACACAATCATGCATTCTGAATGTGCCATTATTTTTCAGTAAAGTTTTAGATCAGTGATGTCCAAACTTTTCAACTTGAGAGTGAAACACATGGTTTCAAAGAGGTCAAGGGACCACAATCAGTTCTTGGGGGCAGATTTTCTACCTTGCTCTACTCCCTTTGCATCACAAGTGTCCTGGGAAGATATAGGAGTTGGCTATGCCAGCTCAACCTCTTTCTCCTCAGCCCCAGATGCAAACCTCCCAAGAGGGAGAGAGGAAAGGCTGGGGTGCTTACCCTGGCGAGCCGCGTGCCGAACGTTGCCGACCCCTGTTTTAGATGGACCTTATAGAAATGTTATCATCAAATTCTGCCTTCAGAAACCTACATCTGGCTCCCAGAGCTTTCAATGGGAGTTGTTCACCAGTGTCTGAGGGAAGAGTTTGGCCACTATATAAAGGAGAAATCAAACCAGTATCTTAGATGTCTGTATACTAATGCAAGAAGTATGGGGGATAAACAGGAAGAACTATAAATACTAGTGAATACTCACAATTATGATATAGTTGGCATCACAAAGACTTGGTGGAATAATACACATGACTGGAATATTGCAATAGAAGGGTATAGCCTGTTCAGAAAGTACAGGCAGGGGAAAAGGGGAGGAGGTGCTGTCTTATATATCAAAGTTGTAGACACTTGCACTGAGATTGAGATAGAAATAGGAGACAGACTTGTTGAAAGTCTGTGGGTAAGGATAAAAGGGGTACAGAAACAAAGGTGATGTCATGGTAGGGGTCTACTACAGACCACCTAGCTAGGAAGAAGAGGTGGATGAGGTTTTTTTAAAACAACTAACAAAATCATCCAAAACACAGGACTTGGTAGTAATAAGGAACTTCAATTACTCAGACATCTGTTGGGAAAACAACACAGCAAGGCACAGATTATCCAACAAGTTCTTGGAATGCACTGGGGACCATATTTTTATTTCAGAAGATGGAGAAAGCAATTAAGGGAGAGGCATTTCTAGATTTGATTCTGACAAATAGGGAGGAACTGGCTGAGAACTGAAAGTGGAAGGCAGTTCAAGTGAAAGTGATCATGAAATGATAGAATTCATGATTCTAAGGAATGGTAGGAGGGAGAACAGCAAAATAAAGACAATGGATTTCAAGAAGGCAGACTTTAGCAAACTCAAGGAGTTGGTAGGTAAGATCCCATGGGAAGCAAGTCACTTCCAGTCCTACACTTCTATGATTCTATATTGGTATACAGCAGAGTGAAAAATACTATAATACAAACTAATGTAATGACACTTTTTAAAGCAAGGGTTATGTACGTAGCAGAGGAAAAAATTAATGAGAAACAGATGAACACAAAGGAGCATTCTGAGCTAAATAGTATGTGTGGTTTTGTTTTGGCACGGTTTTTGTAGCACATGGAGCAATAGTATGTAGATAAACTATGAAAAGTCAAATTGTTTTAAAAATGTAGATCTCATCAGGTAAAGAGGCTTTCTTTTAAGGCGAAAGCTAATTCTGTGCATCTCAGGAGAATTCTGTGCTTCTGAATTACAATTAATTAATTCTTCCACATCTAGGAATCCCCATACAAACAGAACCATCAGAGGAGTGTTGTTTCAATCAATTCTGACTGGTGGGTGAGGAAGCTAGTTCTTTCCTGAGGGAACATTCTTGTTTGTATTTAGAACTGTAAAACACTATATGTTTCAGATACTGGCTCAGAGACTGCAATTTTCCGCGTTGTTCTTCTCAACAGTTGACATCAGCAAGAATGCCCCGAGGGTGAAATTCTGGCCCTATTGAAGCCAGTAGTAAATCTCCCATTGACTTAAGTAGAGCCAGAATTCCACCCTAGAGGACTGTATGAGCCCAAGATGGTCTCAGTAGAGAGCCTTCAACTCAAACTACTAGCCCAGGGTCGGCAACGTTCGGCATGCGGCTCGCCAGCGTAAGCACCCTAGCGGGCCGGGCCAGTTTATTTACCTGCTGACATGGCAGGTTCGGCCAATCGCGGCCCCCCCCCCCCCCACTCGCCGCGGTTCACCGTCCCGGGCCAATGGGGGTGGCGGGAAGCGGTGCGGGCCGAGGGATGTGCTGGCTGCGGCTTCCCGCCACCCCCATTGGCCCGGGACGGCGAACTGCGGCGAGTGAGGGCCGCGATCGGCCGAACCTGCCATGTCAGCAGGTAAATAAACTGGCCCAGCCCGCTCGGGTGCTTACCCTGGCAAGCCGTGCGCCGAACGTTGCCGACCCCTGTACTAGCCCAACAAAGCCTGTAAGGACAATGTAAAGCTCAGCTAGTTACTCAGGCTTTTGGTTTAGAGATGTTGCCTGAAAAAATTGGGAGTTGTGAGAGACTAGATTGCTGGTACATTGTTCTGCAAAATATTTTATTTTTTTGGTGTTACAGTAAACTACAGAATTTACTTTCACATATATTATTGGTGTGGGCTAATGGAATAAAATTAATGTATCCATCTAGTAATAATAATACCTTGCTCTTATACAGCTGTTTTAATCAGTAGATCTCAAAGCACTTTACAAAGGAGATCAGTATCAGTAGTAGTATAGTAGATAAGTATTCTTTGGGAAGAATTCATGTAATTTATGACCTAAACTCCTGCAGACAATCAATGATCCAACGGAAAAGCAGCTGTTACCAGGTATTTGTGTTTTGGGAGGAGCAATTCTTTTGTTGTTAAAAGACAGCCAAAATGGTTTTATATTCTTAAATATTACATGTTAAGTGTTGTATTTAATAAACTTTTCTTAAGTGAAAGGCAAACTAAAGTACACAGAGGGCTGCGAGTTTGAGGCCTGTTTCTTCTCTTGAAAAGCTCTAGCTCTACCACAGAATCATAAAACCATAGGGTTAGAAGGGACTGCAAATCCAGTGACTCACAACCTTTCCAGATTACTATACCCCTTTCAGGAATCTGATTTGCTTGTGTACCTCCAAGTTACACCTCACTTAAAAACTACTTGCTTACAAAATCAGACATAAAAATGTCACAGCACACTATTACTGAAAAATTGTGAACTTTCACATTTTCACCATATAATTATCAATCAATTGGAATAAAAATATTGTGTTCGCATTTCAGTGTATAGTATATAGAACAGTATAAACAAGTCATTGGCTGTATGAAATTTTAGTTTGTACTGACTTTGCTAGTGCTTTTTCTGTAACCTGTTGTAAAACTAGGCAAATATCTAGATGAGTTGATGTACCCCCTGGGGGACCTCTGTGTACCCCCAGGGTTGAGAACTAGTACCGCTGGTTGAGAACCACTGATCTAGTCTAACCCTCTGCCAAGATGCAAGTTTTATTGTGTCTAAACCATCCAAGACAGATGGCTATCCAGCCTCTTTTTGAAAACCTCCAGTGAAGGAGATTCCATGGCTTCCCTAGGCAGTTTGTTCAATTGTCCTACTGTTCTTACAGTTAGGAAAGGTTTTCATGAGATTTAATCTCAATCTGCTATGCTGTAGTTTGAACCCATTGCCTCTTGTCCTGTCCTCTGTGGCAAGAGAGAACAATTTTTCTCTATCTTTCTTATGGCAGCCTTTAAAGTATTTGAAGACTGCTATCATGTCCCCCCTTAATCTCCTCTTTCCCAAACTAAACATACCCAGTTCCTTCAGCCTTTGCACATATGGCTTGCATTCTCTCGCTTTGGTCATCTTTGTCACTCATCTCTGGATCCTTTACAGTTTCTCTACATCCTTTCTATACAGCTGTGACCAAAAATTGGACACAGTACTCTAGCGGAGGCCTAACTAGTGCTAAGTAGAGTGGTACTATCACCTCACATGACTTGCATGCTATGCCTCTGTCAATGCCACCCAAAATTGCATTTGCTTTTTTTGCAACAGCATCACATTGTTGATTCCTGTGGAGGTTGTGATCAATCACAACTCCCAGATCCTTCTCAGCAGTGCTGCTGTCAAGCCATTTTTCCCCTATTCAGTATTTGTGCATTTGTTTTTTCTTCCCTAAGTGTAGCACCTTACATTTGTCTTTGTAGAATTTTATGTTGTCTATAACCCATTTCTCCAATTTTTCAAGATCCCTTTGAATTTGAGTTCTCTCCTTCTATCCTCTATAGCAGGGGTCGGCAACATTTAGCACGCGGCTTGCCAGGGCCAGCACATCACTCGCCCGCGTCGCTTCCCGCTGCCCCCATTGGCCCAGGACGGCGAACCGTGGCCAGTCGGGGCCGTGATCGGCCAAACCTGCCGGGTCAGCAGGTAAATAAAACAGGGTGCTTACCCTGGCGAGCTGCATGCCAAACGTTGCCAATCCCTGCTCTATAGTGTTTGCAACCCCACTCCCACCCCAGCATTGTGTCATTTGCAAGTTTGATCAGTATGCGCTCTATTCCTATATCCAGCCCATTAATAAATATGTTAAACAACATCAGACACAGAATGGATCCCTGGAGAACCCCACTTGAGACTTCCTTCCAATCTGACATCATTCCATTAATAGTTTCTTTGTTTGTGGTTGTTTAACCAATTATGTATCCACTTAATGGTAGTTCTACTGATCCCGCATTTCTCCAGCTTATTTATGAGATCGTCATATGGGACTGTGTCAAAAGCCTTGCTAAAATCCAGGCATATTATGTCTACCACATTTCCCCTATCCTCCAAACCAGTTACCTTATCAAAGAAGGACATCAAGCTGGTTTGGCATGATTTATTCTTCATAAATTGGTGCTGGCTCCTAGTGATCACCCCGTCATCCTCCAGGTATTTGCAAGTGGATTGTTTTATACATTGATCTAGTAGTTTCCCAGGTATTGAAGTTAGGCTGACTGTTCTATAGTTCCCCGGCTGCTCCTTTTTCACCTTTTTAAAGATGGACTACGTTAGCCTTCTCCAGTCTTCTGGGACAGCTCCTGTCATCCATGAGTTTGCAATTATTATTGCCAGTGGCTCCAAGATTTCTTTAGCTAATTCCTTCAGCACCCTGGGATGAATAGCATCAGGCCTTGCTGAATTGAATTCATTCAGATTCATCAACTCTCTGATGTGTTCTTTACTTTTCCTGATCTGCATCCCTTCCCCCTTATTGTCTATGATAACTTCACTAGTCATCCGGTTGCATGTTATTTTTTGTGTGAAGACTGGAGCAACGTAGGCATTGAGCAGCTCTATCTTCTAATCATCTTCTGTTACCAGCTCACCTTCTCCGTTGAGCAGCAGGCCCACACCATTGCTGATCTTTCTTTTTTGTCTGACATATTTGTAGAAACTCTTCTTTTTTGTCTCCAACACTTCTTGCCAGTTGTAACTCATTCCTTGCCTTGGCTTTCCTAACTGTCCCTACACTCTCATGCTATTCCCATGTATATATCCTTAGTGACATTTCCTATATGTATCCCCTTCGGGTTTTTACATAGCTAAAAATCTCCTTGTGTAGCCAGGGCCGGCTCCAGGGTTTTGGCCGCCCCAAGCAGCCAAAAAAAAAAAAAAAAACCCACGATCGTGATCTGTGGCGGCAATTCGGCGGGAGGTCCTTTGCTCCCAGCGGGAGTGAGGGACCGTCTGCCAAATTGCCGCCGAATACCTGGACGTGCTTCCCCTCTCCGGAGTGGCCGCCCCAAGCACCTGCTTGCCAGGCTGGTGCCTGGAGCCGGCCCTGTGTGTAGCCACATCCTATAGCTCTTCTTATCTTTCCTCTGCATTGGAATAGCTTGAGCCTCTAGTATTACATCTTTTAGGAATTGTCAGACCTCTGACTCATTTTCTTCCTAATTGGTCTTTCCATGGGATCTTACCTACTATTTCTCTGAGTTGGTTGAAATCTGCTGCTCTCATGTCCTCCTTTCCAGAGGATCTTGAATTGTCTCAGAACATGATCACTTCTTCCTAAGTTCCCAACCTTCACGTTCACACCTAATTCATCCCTGTTGGTCAAAAAAAGATCCAAAATGGATGACCCCCTAGTTGTTTGTCCCCTACACATGCTAAGAACTTTCAGGACATATTATGTTTTGCTTCCAACAGCTATCAGGGAAGTTAAAATCCCCCATTAATACTAGCTCATGTGTTAGCTAATCTTGTCACATGCTTGAAGAATGCCTCATCCACTTCTTCTTGATTTGGTGGTCTATAATAGCTCCCCCTCCACCCCACCGTAACATCACTACTATTCTTTTCCCTTTTTCTCACCCATTTTTTTTCTTTTCTGCAATTTTCTCTGAGCCTTAGGCCAGTTAGTACACATTACTCAGCATGTGCAAAGTTTCGTGTAATAGCACATTCGTAGGTTTCAAGGCCAGAGGACACCAATATGATTATCTAGTATGGCTTCCTGAACAACTCAGAGCACAAAGGCTTAGGTTCCTTTAAAAATCTCAGCCTTAAGGGAATTAGGTACCGAATCCTCATTGAATTTCAATAGGGAATAGGCACCTACGGATCATTCAAAAACCGCATTACATCTTCACTGAAGGCACTAACGCCAGTTGCATACATCAGACTCAGCTTACCCCAGTGCTCAGTAATGTACAGTAGCATGTATGCCTACCAGATATTGCTATAGTCAGGTTCTGATGGATAAAATGTCTCTTATTCTGCTATTAATCTCTTGTGTTATCTTTCAAGTTATCATACATTTAACATCTATGTTCAGACAGCTCTGCTCCTCTGAAACAATGTAGCTAATGAAACAGGCTAAAGCATGCAAGAGCTGCAGAGAGTCTGTGGCTCAGGTAAACTCATTTGTGACAGTGAGAATGAGTAAAATGAAGTCAACATCTGACTGTTTTTAGAGCCTGATCCAAAAGGCAAAAGCTTCTTTGACTTTAGTGGGTGTTAAGTCAGGTCCCTAGAGCATGCTCTGAAGTCACCTTTTTGCTAAATCTTTTCCACCATGACCAAGGTGTCGAAAAACAACAACAAGCAGATAAGGTAATGATCATGATGCTCAGTAAATTCTCCTGTTAACATTGCCATCATACAGCAGCACTTCGGGCCTGATACAATGCCCACTGAAATAAATGAGATATTAAAATGTCTGTCTTTTCTAGTGTCCATCACTGTAAGCTGTTATTGTTTTAACAGATGGGCATCTACAACATGGATTGTCCCCCACTGTGGCTAAGTTGCATTAATGTGCTTAACAGAGCTCTTTTGATTACATGCCTTGCTACCTCAGAATGTAGAAATCTGGCAGTTAGATTGGCCGGTGCTGCACGATTGCTCCTGCTAGCTGCAATGCCAATTTCATTTTACTACAAGGAGAGAGATGGCCTGGCACCATCTTTCAATCCTGTTTAAACGATCCAATTTGTCTGCCAGAAAATTGCAAACCCACATGAAAAACAACCAGTTCTATGATGTCGTAATCACAAATTTCCATCGGCCATGTACATAAGGGGAGATATAATTGCTCTCTCTTTATATATATATATATCAGAGGGATAAATACCAGGGAGGGAGAGGAATTATTTACTCTCAGTGCCAATGTGGACACAAGAACAAATGGATATAAGCTGCCCATCAGGAAGTTTAGACTTGAAATTAGACGAAGGTTTCTAACCATCAGAAGAGTGAAGTTCTGAAACAGCCTTCCAAGGGGAGTAGTGGGGGCAAAAGACATATCTGGCTTTAAGACTAAGCTTGATAAGTTTATGGAGGGGATGGTATGATGGGGTAGCCTAATTTTGGCAATTAATTGATCTTTGACTATTAGTGGTAAATATGCCCAATGGCTTGTGATGGGACACTAGATACGGTGGGATCTGAGTTACTACAGAGAATTCTTTCCTGGGTGTCTGGCTGGTGAGTCTTGCCCACATGCTCAGAGTTTAGCTAATCGCCATATTTGGGGTCGGGAAGGAATTTTCCTCCAGGGCAGATTGGCAGAAGCCCTGCGGGGGGGTTCACCTTCCTCTGCAGCGTGGGGCCTGGGTCACTTGCTGGAGGATTCTCTGCACCTTGAAGTCTTTAAACCACAAGTTGAGGACTTCAATAGCTTAGACATAGGTCAGGGGTTTGTTACAGGAGTGGGTGTGTGAGATTCTGTGGCCTGTGTTGTGCAGGAGGTCCCTTCTGACCTTAAAGTCTATGAGTCTACAACACATGATGATCCTTAAAACAAAGTGCTGGGGTTGCCCTGCCTACCCCCATGTTACTAGCCAAATCAAATTTGGAGTACTTCAAGTAACAGAACAATTCATATAGCTCAAAAATCTAACAAAATTAGATATATTTCTAATTTATTTTAAATGACTAAATTCTATTACTATTCTAAGGGTGATTCTAATTCTATTTTGATCTACATTATCAGGGTTAGACAGGTTTAATTATTCATAAAACAATCCCACAAAAGCGGATATAAATAAAGGGCCCAGTGATTCCCTCTGTCATTGATGAGTCCACAGATAGGGGTGTTCTGCCTGGGTAGCATATTCCCCTTGTTCTTCATCTCATAGCGTGCAGTATCTAGATGGCTTCTTAAGGACAAGGAACTGGAACAGTACAAACTAAAAAGGTGAAGGTGCAACATTTTTCATTGAGAGCTTTTCTCCCAAGTGTTTGTCAGATGCTTGAGTAAAATACAGTACATATTAACAAACAAAATTCTATAAAAGGTCAGACTACTTATTTCAGTTTCAAAGGTTTCAGTCAATTTTCTCTTATGTCAGAAGCAAGCTAGTTTAACTCCTACAGAGCTGCTCCACCAAATATGGTAAAGTCAAGTAGTGATTTTACTAGTGTAAAAATGCACACATACCAGTCTTTATGTATTTTAAAAAGAAAAAAAAGGACAAAACTTATTTTCCTCTTTATATATCACCTTCAAGAAAGTGACGAGAGAGGAGCATGCAAACAGGGTAAAAAAGTGTGACATTTTACCTGAAAAAAACACCGTTTCAGGCAAGGTTTCATTCTATTAGTGTTCATTTCTGATATTCTGGAACACTGGTTATTCTTCCCATAGCAACATACAAAAATGTCCAAGGACCCTGTCATTTGTAATTTTTTCTGTGAAAATAGATAATTTTTCAGAAGCTTTAAAATGGAGTTTTGGAAAAACACATGCAAAGCACCTCTGTTGTCTGAGAATACAAATCAAGGAAAGAAAGTTGTTGGTGAACTTCTTATTTATTGCCTCACTTATCTCATCTTGTAAGACAGATATTATTAATAAAATATGTTTTGGGGATGGGGACGCATTTAACCCTGTCTAAATCTTTCCTTTACCATAGTGCATCCAGTGGAAATTGATACACAAAAGGCTTTGCTGGTGTAAGTACTGGTACAGAATTCTGAGGCAAGAAGTCTATTGGGAAGATGAAATGACAGCTGAAAGCAGCTACTAAAACTCTCCACTGGGGGGAATGGGCATTTCAGGGTGGGACAATGCAGCCCAAAAAGTGGGCAAAAGTGTATCAGTTCTCCAAACACCTCCTCTCAAAGGACCTAATACAACAAAAATACTTAAGCACACACTTAAAGTTACAACCATGCATAAGGGAATTGCTGAATTAGGACCACAGTTGGGATTGTATAAGTCTCTCTATGACGGTGTTTAGGAAGGAAGGAGAGGAGATTTTTATTATTATTCATTTTCCTTTCTTTTGCTGAAGGAGCTATAGTGAACAAAGGTGTAGATCTCTGATATAACTATGTAAGAATTATGTTAACTAGTGAATTTAGAAACAGCTCTATTATTCCTCACAGAAAGAGCGGTTTGCTTCTTCACTCCATTGGTGAATGGATAATTCTTGGCCAGTGCAATGTTGTTTTAAAGCCTTTATTTTATTTATTTTTTTTTTTTGGACTGGCAGGCATATAATTAAAGCTATGGTTTGCTATCCAATGACCTAATTTTCCTGATTGAATTGTAGAGACAGGGAGAGTAGTGTGTGGAAATATACCATTTTAATAGTTAAATGAATATAATTTGAATGGGGCATTTAAATAATTGGTTTCCAGAAACAAGACATTTCAAATTTGCGTGGTAATTGTGCCCACTTTCAATCTGATAGGTACTACTGATTGTGGTGGATTTCCTTCCGGCCCATTGCACTAAAATCTTCTATTACTATAATAAAAACATTTTTATTCTCACATGTACGTCAATGGCAGCAGATCAGTTTTCAAAACCTGTTCCAGTTCCTAAGTGACTCAGCTTCTCAACATTATACTGTTTGCACAATGAAAGTAACTAATCCTTGGAGTAAGCAGACAAATTGCAACTAGTCACTACCAAAATTTATAACACTAAAGGTCATGTAAAATGACTTGCTTCCTTAAAATATTACCCCATGTGTGACTTACATCTCTTACATAAAATGTATAATTTGTGACACAATGGCAGTGGTAACAATAGAACAGGGAAAAGAAAATATTTGCACTTGGCAATGGAAACAGAACAAAACTGATTGCCAGCAAGAATTTATATCATTTATGTCTTGATTTAGTAAATTAGGGAGGCATTTCTAGATATCTCTATTGTTATTCCTTGTATATCATCATTCCAGCCCCGTTTCAGTCCTTCACAGCACTGTGTTTATTCAGCACGAAACATAAGAAACCACAACAAATCGTGTTCCATAATGAAGTACTAAATAAGTGGCTTAATAAATTGAGTCAATACAGAGATTCTGGGCCACATTTGTAAAGGTATTTAGGTGCCTAGCGAGTTTTTTCAAAAATACCTACAGGTCTAAAACTCACTGATTTTAATAGGTGTTAGGAACCTAGATGCTTTTGAAAAACCCACTAGGCACCTAAATACTTTTAAATATCTGGCCCTTTATCTAGGCTCGTGGCTCTCTTATTTAATATTTAAAATACCAAAATAAAAAAACCCACCACCACCAATTTCCCTCATTATTTATTACCAGTCTTAAATATTTCCAAGGCACCTATCACTTAAGTGTAAAGTATGTCACCATCTAAAGGTATGTCTACACTGCACAATAAGTCCAGGTCTGTGGGACCAGGTTGTGGACTCAGCATTTCCAAGCCCATACTTAAGCATCCACACTGCATTGTAAACCTGGATTTACAACTGCTGGATCCAAGTCTCAGTCATGCTAACACAGCCTTACTGCACTACACAGATCTTCTCTTTTGGGTCTGCGGCTTGACCTGTGTCCACACTGCAAAATGATAGCGTTTGGATCCAAGTCATAGCCAAATTCAGGCCTGACCCCTGCCCTCCCCCAACTAGGTTCTAGGGTCTGGGTCCTCAGTGCTTGTTGACTCAAGTCAGACTGATTTATGTGTGGAAGGAAGGGAGACTTGGGCTCAAACCTGAGCCAAAGGCCGGGCTTAGTTTACAGCGTAGGCCAGTGGTCCCCAACATTTTGCGTGGGATGGGCGCCGGATGACTAGTCGCCAAGGACTGTGGCCACCGGACAAGCAGCCGCCAAAATGCCGCTGTGAAGCGGCAACATCAAGAGACGTTGCTGCCGAAATGCCGCCGAAATTTGGCGGCATTTCAGCGGTAGCACTTCTTGACGTTGCCACTTCATGGCGGCATTTTGGTGGCTGCTTGTCTGGCAGCCAGTAGGCAGATGCACATGGATGCCCCGGCAGGTGCCATGGCACCCGTGGGCACCACATTGGGGACCCCTGGTGTAGGCATACCGTAAAAGGGATCTACACTACAGCCCACGCCCTGAAACCACATGGGAGGAGAGAGAAGGAGGGTCTCAGAGCTGGGGCTCCCTCCAGCCCAACCAGGAAGGTCTAACACAGCTATTTTTAGTCCCGCAGCTCGAGCCCCACAAGCCCAGGTCAGCTGACCCAGGCAGAGAGACATGGTGCCATGGGTTTTTTATTTCAGTGTAGATGTACAACACGATTACAAAACAAAATCTACTAATAGGATTAATGAAAATGACTTATTTCTAAAGTACACTTCTAAGACAATCAGTACATCAGTCATCTTCATAGGGACATGCTGCAAGTTTATCTGTCTTTTTGCTATGAAAAATATTAGCTATTTTTATGTAAAATTTTGGGGAGAAATATCCACAAAAATAGTTTTTTCCTCCAAAAAATTGAAATAAAAATCTTTTGCTTTTCAAAAACTGAAATATTTATGTGGTTTATTTCCCCCTCCTCCTTTTTTTTCCTTCCCTTTTCAGTGGGAAATTTTGGTTTTCATCCAAAAAAAAAAAATTCCACAAAATCATTTGTTCAAGAAAAGATACCATTATCCGTCAAAAAGTGTTTAACAGAAAAAATTAAGTCATTTCTAGTGATGGGCCAGATCCTGCTCACCTTTTGCAGCTGAGTTGTCCCACTGAAAGTAATGGGATTACTCACGTGAGTAAAATGAGCAGGATTTGACTAGTAATGTGTTTCCAATATTTCACAAAATTTCACTTCAAAATACAGTAGGTCCTACTTCATTTAGATCACATAGGTATAGGAGATATACACTAGTATTTATTCCACAGGTCTTATGGACAGACAGATGTAAACCGTTTCTAACCATGTTTGGTACTCAAACACATATTCTGCTAGGACCAGATCCAAAGTGCGCTGAAGTCAATGAAGACTCACATTGAATTCAGTGATGATTGGACTGAAGCACTAATGTGCAGGATGAAATTTATCCACTTGCAGTGACAGCCAAATCCATATTTTTAAGGAGTTACAAATCAGGCATCCATGTATTGCATGAGCATGTCTCTGATGATGTTTTACTATGAACTGATGCATTTCAAACACACAGTGATAATGTAGGACCAAATTCCACAGTCTTTACTCCAGCTTAATTTAATCACTTAATTTACTTCAGTGGTGCTTTGCCTGAATAAGGAATGCATGCTTCTGACCCATGCTACTTTTCAAACATTAATTTGTTAAGTCTCATAACACTCTTAGAAAAATGATTGAAAACAGAGGCAGTTAGGGGGGAAACATGTAGTTAGTTGGAATGACTTACCCAAGACTACAGAGGCAGCTGAGTGTCCAAGCTAGGAGAGCACGGAGCACTGCTTAGCTTCTGATTCCACGCTTAGCCCACTGTACTGGATCTCTCCTGCTTTTAGCAGATGTGGATAAGTGATTGGCAATACCATTGTTAATTTGTTTCATTTATTATTTACCATCCAACAGGAAGAGGACAGGTGAAGAGGAGGAGACAGGTCTCACCCTTTGCCCAAATAAAACTTGGATTACATCATCTTTAAAGATATTACTAATTAGACATGAACTAATTATTGTGCTCTAGCCCATCTTAGATGGAGTGCTTGCATTCTGATTTATCACAGGTTTCAGAGTAACAGCCGTGTTAGTCTGTATCCGCAAAAAGAAGAACAGGAGTACTTGTGATTTATCACACTAATCTTTATGAATGAGATGAAAAAAGTGGAATAGCACAAGTATTAAGTGCCAGCTGAAGAATAGAGGACAGCACTGCATGTATAATAGAACTTCCTCAAGCATCTTTTAACTTTCTTAGGGCCAGAGTGGAGTACCCTTACTGACAAGGAATAATTTACAGCATGAGTAGTCACAGTGAAGTTAATAGGGCTACGTGTGGAGTAGGGTATTACCCAATGTGAGAATAAAGATATTGCAGTTTGGCCCTTATATCATAGTTATTAATGAATTTGGAACAGGGCATTTTAAGAGATGTATGTTGGGTTTTGATCCCAAAGGTGCACACTATAAATTATTTAATTTGTGGTGCTGGTGTTTGGTGAATGGCTTTTTGGAGAGCTTTAATAAGTGACGTTTCCATCTCATGTCTTCTTAACAGAATCTAAAATTTATTAGAAGAGAGGAACAGTAGGAGAAGTAGATAATCTGTTACCTTTGCTACAAAAATAAGGCATATTCTGGCTCAGGTTAACATAGTATACATCTATGTAAATCATCTACTTATCAGACAGACTGTCCCTGGGGTCATTTGGCCCAGTATAAAAGGGGAAGGGGATAGAGAACTTCACCTCTAAAGCAGCATGCAAGATTCTCACCCCGCCACCCCCTACCTGTGGCATGGGGGTAACTACAGACCTAGGATTTCAGTAACTCCAGTATAATTCCAGCAGGGGGGGAAAGCTGGGACCAAATTAGGGTCCCTATATTGGTTTGATTACTGTTATGTTCACAGCACACACAAAGAGAAGCTAGATAAAAATATAAAATACTCTTTCTGGAAGGTTGCACCATAACACTATTCCTTAGAATTCAGAACCCTAACACACATAAGCCTAAAACAGAGAGAGACAAAGCAGGCTGCTCCCTAAAAACAGAGGGATACCGCACCTCACTTTACTGTATGCTGGTTGGTTTCAAACTGAATGCTGTTCACATGTTTCCCTAGAAAGCTCTGCCCTAGAAAGATCCTGCAAGCAGGATTGGGGGAAAAAACCCTAATTTAAAATGCTAGCTTACAATTTTAATACAGTTTTTCAATATACCACAGTTTCCACCGGGGCTTCTTTCTGAATTGTCATGTACAATTGTCTTTACCTTGATGGGATCCCATATCTTCTCCCCTGCTACAGTTCTGTTTCACAACTATCATACAGAGATGCTGCCCTGTAGCAAATAGCCAGATCAGTCTCTCTAGATGTCAAGGTCCCTACACTCACTTCAGTCTATTCACAAGTTTAAGCCAGATCAATGCCAAGGCATTGCCTCCTCCAATATCAAATCAAGGGCAAACACTCACTGGATTCCACTGGGGGCAGAACCAGAACCAGAACCGTAGGGGAAGAGACAGGATGTCTGCATAAGTGCTTCCAACTGCACAGCAAAGCTCCATGTTGCAGATGCATCTTGGCCTAGAATTTGAAAACCTAGATCCTGAATATCCCCAACTTTGTAAACTATATGCTCAACCACCAGTATGAAGCTGAAGGAACTATTCAGTTCATGACTTCATTACTCCCATTTTATGCTGGTGGTGCTCCACTAACATTAACAGAGTCACACTGGTGGTAAAACAGAGTAGTCAATCAGGCCCATTCGGTATATGCTTTCCATTACCATGGATACCATTATTTGTCCTAATTAGCTGTGACATTTCATCCATCACATGAAGAATTCCATAGATCAAAGAAATAGTTGTTGGTCTGGTTGAAAAGGTTTTCAACAAGTAATTAAATCAAATATTAGTCTCAAATCTTAAGAACACTCATGTATTACTTTAATCCCTACTTTAAGACCCACTTTGGTATTAGAATGAAAACCCCAATCCCTGTAATTTCACAAAGTGAGAGTTTTTTTAATGCTGATCCTGGGGAAACAAAGTTGAATCATAAACAAAGGTATAGTTTTTGCCCTAAAATTTAAATATTACACATAAAAATATTTGCGTCCTCTTGTAAGGACTTCAGCTGTCTTCTTTAGAGCTTTACTTATTGACAGATCGCTAGGAACAATTTGGAAGGAAAACCAGAAAATGGTATATAATTATGTAAATCAAGTAAATCTGACTAACAAACTTTAATAGGACAAAACATTGCCAAAAGAGAATTCAGTCCAAAATGTCTGCAAAAAGCAACACAACTCAAGCCATATTTAATCCTTCTTCGGTTACATTAATTATGTCTGGAGATAAACAAATAAGTTTACAGAAACCTATTCCAATGCAAGCTGTTATTTTTGTAAATTAGAATGGATTTTAGTCTTTGTGAACTATGAAGTTTATCAGAAATTGTTGTTTTGGCTGAATTTTTACAATATTTCTGCTAAAGCTTAATCAATCCAATGAATTTTTATTGGTTCTTAGGCAGGGTTACTTATATATAGCCTTTAACATTTTTTTGTAAAATTCAGTGTTGCTGTCAGAGGTAAGAGTTAATACTCTCTAGAGCCTGGAATAGTTTAAAGACTGCTAGGCTATGCAGTGGCTTTAAAACTAGGTCAAAAATCCACAAGAGATGAGGGGCTAGACCTCTGGTCATTGATTGCAACTGTATTATCCAACAAAATGAAAAGACATCTCACAATTTCATTGTTAACCTTTGGTTTCCTAAGTCAATGATGACCTTATAGTTTTCAGACCTCTAAGCAATCTGATGTAGACTGATAATGTTACCTACCTCCTCTATTTTCACAATAAAGGCAACCAACATTTGTCACCCCAAATTCAGCTAATTCCATTGGCTATCCAGACCTCAGTGATGTCTTCCAATAGGGTAATCCAAAATACATTGGTCAAGACTAACTAAACATGTAATCAAAAAATTATGTTTCTTCTTTGGAGCCAGTCTATAGCTAATGGCTCTATAAACTCTAACTAGTAATATCTGTTGCTGGACTAGACACTTATCTTAGCATACCAAAACTTTTCTTACAGAAAAGAAAGGACATCAATTTTCTATTATACTTCAAGAAATCTTAATAAAGGTGGGACGCAAGACTTTGTTTTTAAGTGCAGGAACTGAATATGTGACTTATGCACCACGGTCTTTATAGAAAAGGAACTTCTCTATTCATAAACAATGCAGTACTGGGATTCATTTTAAATGAGTGGATTAGTTTTAAACCATTCCTCAACATGCACAACGGTTAAAATTTTCAAAAGTGACTAGTCAGCTCGGGAGCCTCCATTTTTAGGTGCCCAACTTGAAACACCAGTGAAGGGGTCTGATTTTCAGAGGATGAGTGCTCAACACCTCCTAAAAATTAGGGCCCTTCAAGGTATTTCCAGCTAGACCCCCAAAAATGGAGGCACCCAAAGTGACTAGTCGCTTTCGAAAACATCTTGCCTAATAAAAATTAGCCCGTAGAAGTGCATTTCTATAAACAAATGTATTTGGACAAAAACGTTCAAGCCTAGATGCCTAAGCAATAGGCACCTAATTAAAAGTGCCTGATCGTCAAAGGCACTGAGTACCCTGCACTGCCATGGATTTCTTAAAATTAGGTTTTTGATTACATGCCTAAATCTGAGTACCGGTGACTAATAATAGATACCCCCTTTTGGATATTGGCCTTTGAGAATAGTGTTTTTGGTATAGAGAAAGAGACAATTTTACATATTAAACAACCAATGGAGCTTTGTGGCCCTGGAACTCCTCACTATATTACGGCAATTTTAAGTGCTCCCATCCAAAATAGATCAGCTGTTCTCATTTCATCCAGATCATTTGGATCTGAAAAGCCATCATCATCATGTTCCCATTACGCCTCTGGCGTTTAGGCCAGTGATGAAGCTCCTTCTATCCTGTCTGTTTCTGGCAAGTCTTTCAATAGTTTCCCAGCTGTGCCCCAGGTTTTTCAGCTCGGCTTCCACAGCTCTTGGCCATGTTGTTTTCGGACAGCCTCATTTTCACTTGCCTTCAGGTGTCCATCTTATTGCTACTCTGGTGATGGAATCAGTTTCCATCCGAAGCACATGACCGATCCATCTCCAACACCTCCTGCAATGATGGTGCTCAGATCCTCTTGTCTGTACTGTGTCAATAGATCTTGGTTTGACATTGTTCTGGGCCAAAATATTCGGAGGATTTTTCTGAGGCAGGTTGTATGGAACGAAGACAGTTTGGACATGTCATACTTTCTCATTCCCCAGCATTCTGCACTATAAAGTAGTGCTGAAAGTACGCAGCTCTGATAAATCTTGAGTTTGGTTTTGGGGTTGTATTTTGATGATTTCCAGACTGTATTTAAGCTCCTGAAGGTATTCCTGGCTTTACTGATTTTGTTCCGGATGTCCTGGCTTGTTCCACCGTCCTGGCTGATGGTGCTGTCCAAGTATGTGAATGTTTCTACATTGATGAGAACATAATCCTCTATCCTTACTGGTGATGCTGAGGAAATATTAAAGGTCATGGTATCTGTCTTATTGTGGTTGATTTTCAGTCCAATTTGCTAGCTGAATGCATTGAGTCGAGTTTTTTTTCTTGTATATGGTGTTGGGAATGTGATAGGAGAGCAACATTGTGACAGGTTGGATCACAGAACCTCCTTTTGGAGCCTCCAACTGATGTGCCAAGACTACTTCTGCCCCTGCTTCCCTGCCCCATCAGCTTAGGACTTCAGTGCCCTGCCTGGTTTGAGCCAGACTTGCTAGCCTGTTGCAAACCCAGACCCAGGTCTGAATCACGTCCCTTAACAGCTGTAGGCTTACCTGAAAGCAGCTAACAGAAGTGTTCTTATTTTTAACACTCAGATGCTCAACTCCCAATGGAGTCTAAACCCAAATAAATCCATTTAACCCTGTATAAAGCTTATACAGCAGGCCTGCACAACATACGGCCTGCGGGCCGCATGTGGCCCATGTGGGCTCACTGTGTGGTCCGCAGGGGGTGGGTAGGCAAGCGACAGGGTGGGGCAAGCCAATGGCTAGCATGCTGGCTGGCCGGCTGGCGGGTGGGTGGGGTGGTGAAGAAGCCAGTGGCAGGCTGGGGAGTGAGGGT
Source organism: Trachemys scripta elegans (assembly GCF_013100865.1). Taxonomy (NCBI): domain Eukaryota; kingdom Metazoa; phylum Chordata; order Testudines; family Emydidae; genus Trachemys; species Trachemys scripta. Next base: position 182,828,538 of record NC_048298.1, read on the forward strand.
GAGCCAGCGGCAGGGGGCGGGGGCAGCGGCAGAAGGTAAGAGGCCAACGGCGGGCAGGCAGGTGAGCTGGCAGCAGGGGGAGCAGGCGAGCCGGCAGCGGACAGGCAGGTGAGCTGGTGGCGGCAGTGGGGGCAGGGACTGAGGAGGAGAGCGGGTGCTGGGGGGTGAGTAGGCGAGCCAGGGGGGTGGGGGAATGACGAGCCGAGCGGTGGGCAGTGGCGGGGGGCAGGTGAGCTGGTGGTGGGAGAGGGGGGTTAAGGAGGCGAGCAGGCGGCGGGGGATGTGTAGGCGAGCCAGAGGGTGGGAGGATGACAAGCCGAGCGGGTGGGCAGTGGCGGGGGGGGGGTGGGAGGGGGGGGGGGGCGAGGAGGCAAGCAGCGAGTCGGTGGCTGATCTGTTCTACTGATCTTGCTCTCATAAAAATTGGTCCTTTTTGCTGCTTTTCTCTGGGCTGGGGGTTGTCCTAATGCTGCAAAGAGGGTGTTCCCAAAGGAAGGTGCTTGCTTTTAACCCCCGAGGCCGTCAGTATGTCTTCTCTTCTCTAGTCAGCCCACTTGACAGGTTTGATTGTCCTTGGTCTAGTTCCCATCCCCTCTCCAAGGGTTGCAGTTGTCTGGAGGTGCCTGCCTTCCAAGCCATCCTCATTCACACCTCATTCATTCAACAAGGCAATTGATTACAAAGTGGGGGGGAAGATCTTATTCTACTTCTAGCAAAAAGACATTATTCTTTTACCTTAATTATACTACCTTAGGGGCCCACTATAACATATTACTAAGGTTCAATACCGTGGTTTCAGTGGGGCGGCGCTGGGGAAGGAGGGTTTGTTTCCGCGGGGCCGGGCGGCACTGGAGTGGGGGGGGGGTGTTTTGGCGGGGGGGGGGGGCAGGGGGGGGGGGGGTTTTTGGGGGGGGCCAGTGGGTTTGGCCCTTAGCTGTTTTCTTTGGAGTAATATGGCTCTCGCTGCTTTACGAGGTGTGCAGGCCTGTTATACAGAGTAAACTCATGAATTGTTCGCCCTCTGTAACACTGATAGAGAGTTATGCACAGTTGTTTGCCCCATCCAGGTATTAACACATACTTTGAGTTAATTAACAAGTAAAAAGTGATTTTATTAAATACAGAAAGTAGGATTTAAGTGGTTCCAAGTAGTAACAGAACAAAGTGAATTACCAAGTAAAATAAAATAAAATACGCAAATCTAAACCTAATACAGTAATACAACTGAATACAGGTAAAATCTCACCCTTAGAGATGTTTCAATAAGTTTCTGTTCTCAGACTGGACACCTTCCTAGTCTGGGCACAATCCTTTGCACTGATACAGCCCTTGTTCCAGCTCAGGTGGTAGTTAGGGGATTCCTCATGGCTGATGGCTCCTCTTTGTTCTGTTCCACCCACCTATATATCTTTTGCATAAGGCGGGAATCCTTTGTCTCTCTGGATTCCCACCCCTCCTCACTGGAAAAGCATCAGGTTAAAGATGGATTCCAATTCAGGTGACATGACCACGTCACTGTAAGACTCCAAGCCTTCATTCCTCCCAGCCTGACTCACAGGAAGGCTTGCTTGCAAACAAAACCATCCACAGTCAATTGTCCTGGTTGATGGGAGCTGTCAAGATTCCAAACCACCATTAATTGCCCACACTTTGCATAATTACAATAGGCCCTCATTTTAGTTTTAGAAACAAAAGTGATACATTTATAGAAATAGGATGAACATACTCAGTAGATTATAAGCTTTGTAATGATACCTTACAAGAGACCTTTTGCATGAAGCATATTCCAGTTACATTATATTCACTCATTAGCATATTTTTATAAAATAATATAGACTGCAACGTCACAAACATCAACTGCGAAGCCCAGGTCTTCAAGGGATGAGAAGAGTGTCCATTTAATGCCTCTTGGCATGTCTTATGTTGTACACCACATTACCCAGTTGATGGCAATGTTGAAGAGGATTGCAGACATGACACACCCCTGATGTACTCCTGTTTTGACTTCAAAACTGAGCTCATTGTGATCAACACTGCATGTAAAGTTGAAATAGAAGCTTTTGATTATGTTGATTATTCGGAAAGGAATTCCATATGCCCATAGAATGCGCCATAGTTAGGCGGGTCTTGTGAATGCTATCAAAAGCCTTCTCAAAGTCTATGAAATTTATGTAGAGTTGCCATTGTCATTCTAAGCACTGTTCTATTATGTTTTGTAGAATGAAGATCTGGTCTGTGCATCCATGCCCTTTCCGAAAAACAGCTTGCTCTTTTCTAAGAATGCTATCAACTGCCTCTGATGCATGCTGGACTATGATCTTACACAATACTTTGCTCAGAATAGATAAAAGTGTGATACCATGCCAGTTATTACAATCACTGAGCGTTCCTTTCTTTGGTATCTTCACTGTAACCCCATTGATCCACTCATCTGGCACTTTTTCCCTTTCCCAGACTGATGTAAATAGAGGGGCCAGGATAGATGGTGCTAGCTCAGGATTTACCCTGAACAATTCTGCATTCAAGTTATCCTTTCCAGGAGCTTTCCCATTTTTTTAAGGATTTGATGGCTTGACTGATCTCTTCCTTAGTTAGGGTGTCCGTGCTGATATCAAGATTTTCTTCTGCATCCTGGATGTTTGCTTCCTCTTTAGGTTGCTCCCTGTTCAGCAATTCTTTGAAATGCTCTGTCCAGCGCACTTCTTGTTCTTTTTCGGTTGTTGGTAGGTGGCCTTGTTTGCTCCTGATGAGAGTGTTTGTTGGTGTCTGCCATTTACCACTGATAAGCCGCATCATTTTGTAGATGCATTCTTGTTCACCACGAGCAGCTGCATCTTCTGCTTGTGTTGCCAGATTATCAATATAATGCCGTTTGTCCACGCTCACAAGGCGTTTGACCTCCCTGTGTGCCTTGCTAAACCACTTGTGGTATTTGTGCTTTAGCTTTTGGGATTTTGTGTCTAAAACTTTTTTCTTCAGAGCTAGTCGGTTTTCTATGCCGTTCCATGTACTGGGTGTAATCCACTCCTTCCTTCTCTTCTGCCTGTAGCCTAGACAGGCTTCACTGCTCTGTTTATAAATTGTTACTTTGTCCCACTTCTTGTTGATCTCCTCATCTGCATTCCCCTCCTCTTCATCAAGGTCTGCAAGTGCTTGAAACCTGTTCTTTAGCTGCAAAACAAAGGCTTTCTGTATTCAAGGGACTTTAGCTTGTCAATATCATAACATCTATGTCCCTTGTTTGGTGGACCCACACTTCTCAGTTTTAGCTTGTTGGAGGCTGTCACAAGGTGGTGGTCACTGCCAACATCTGCACCCCTTCTCACTTTCATATCTGTCAGTGAGGATCGCCATTTGTCATTGATCAGGATATGGTCAATCTGGTTCTTATCTCTGCAATTTTAGAACACCATATCAGTTTATGAATTTCACGATGTTCAAATATGGTTCCGCCAATGACTAGGTCATTCATATTACAGAAATCAACAAGCCTTTCTCCGTTTTCATTCATGGTGCCTCACCCATGTCTTCCCATTGTTCTGTCATTGTTTGTCCTTACTGACCTTGGCATTCATGATGATAGTTAGGTTGTGGTGTGGTAATCTCTCTAACTCCTCCTGTAGTGTAAGGTAGAATTTCTCCTTTACGTCTTCATCACTGTCATTTGTCAGAGCATAGCACTGAATCAGAGTCATATTATTATGTTTCCCTTTCAGTCTGGATCTCATAAGTCTGCTGCGGCTGGATTTCCATTCAAGCAGGAAATGCTCCACTCCCTTCTTCAAAAGAACGGCAACACCCTCATGATGTCGTCCATCATCCTGTCCAGAATACTGCAAAGTTTCTCCCGAGGCTGCTGTTAATCTTCCTGATCCTATCTGTCTGCTCTCGCTGACACCCAAGATGTGTAAGCTGTAGCGTCTCATCTCTGCTGTGACCTGAGCTAGCTTCTCTGTTTCGTACATTGTCCGTACGTTCCAAAAACCAAGTTTGTTTTTTGCCTTGGTGTTGAGCACTTCAGTCTTCATGCCAGTGGCTTCCTTTCGGCTTTCATCACTGGCAGTCATGTGGGTCATTGACTCTGAAGGCCATCACACACAGTAATGGTCAATTTCTCCGTTGCCTGTTTCCGTAACATATTTTGTTTTTTACGGGACAGGGTTGTTAGCCCTGTGCCTAACCCCCAACTGGGAGGAACTGGGTATCTGTTTTGTCTGTCCCCTCCCCCACAGACCAATCCGGTATGGTTGAACCTACCAGGAGCAAAAAATCCCCGCTGACCCAGACTCTGGGGATCATTAGAGCACACAATGTGTCCTGCCACGACAAGGCACGGACACCAGAGGACAGCTAAAAGCCAAGCACATGTAATTTATAAACAGAATCCACAGGGAAGATCAAAAAGTCTCTGGTAGACCAGTATAGACCCCAAAAAGTCTCTAGTAGACCCCATACCAAGTATCACTTTTATAAAATGATTGATTTGAATAAAAAGAGCAGAACAGAAAGCCAAGTACTCTGATGAGAACTTTTTTATGCCAAGTTATTATATCATAAATTCCAAGGCCAGAAGGAAGCATTGTGGTCATCTAGTCTGACCCCCTATAAAAAAAATTGCCATAGAACTTCTCCCAAAATAATTCCTAGAACATATCTCTTAGAAAAATATTCACTCTTGATTAAAAATTGGCAGTGAAAGAGACTCCACCACGACTCTTGGTAAATTGTTCCAAAGGTTAATTACATTCCCGGTGAAAATGTATGCCTTATTTCCAGTCTGATCATCATCTTTGGCCTCATACAATGCATGAGAGAAATATTTAAAATACCTTTCAGAGGCAAGATATTTCAGAAATTTAGTATTCACTCCACTTAGAACAATGCGTGTCAAACCCTGCTTACTTTGCAAATGAGTATTCCTGTTAACTACAGCAATACTGAGTCAAATCATGGAATGATTACAAATATGGGAGCTTAAAAGCTATGGTGGAATGAGATTAGCCTACTATCTACCATTTAAGCAAGCAAATGCAGAGATGACCTGGAAGAAAGAAAGACTGCTAATTTAGGCCCCGATCCGACAGCTCCATGCAGGCAGAGGGTTCTCCCAGCATAGAGCTCACTGAATGACCAGGGTCTTAGGCTGTGATACAAATAAGTGGTCTACATATCAATAAATATTCAGACTACAGAATTATTGTATGGTGGGGGGGAGAGGGAAGGTAGACAAATAATTGTATACAGAAGTTCAAAGGAGATTTTAAACTAACATTCTGGGAGTAAGGTATTACTGAAAATTTGCTCAACTCAATTTTTGACATTATAGAGCTGATACTCACAAAATGGAATTGTTTCTACATTTCTTTAACTACAGACTGAACCTTAGGACACTTTCTATAGCTACAGCTGACACAAGTAGGAGATTCTCACACAGTCCAGGGTGGCAAGCAGCTCACATTAAGATTACCTGCCTACAAAAGAATATTCTAAAAAGCATTTTACTTTGTAATGACTAAATGAGAACATGGCGGATTATGGCAGACTACTGTCAAGTGCTCAGATACTGTAGTAATGAGGGTGGTATAAGAATCCACGTAGAACAGAACATTACTAGTGAAAAGGCAGAGTGTGTTTCCTTTTTATTTGAAAATTGCTACGTTATCAATGGAAAAGAACCATTGTCAGATGGCATCAGTCTTCTGCTCTACAGAAGTGCTGCAGGGGATAGAGAAGAGCACCAGAGATGAATAGAAGACTGGTAGTTCCCAGCCCTTGTGATCACTCCCTTCAAAATAGGTTTCAGTCAATGTCCCCAGTGAAGCGTAGAAATTGGTTGCAATCTCTTTGATTGAAGACGTGAACCAAGTTAAATGCAGTCTTCCTATGCTGCAAGCTCTCTCCAAAATACACCCAAAGCAAAAGAGATAGTTCAATACATCTTTTTTTGTTTGTGCGTGTGAGTCTTTTATACACATCTATTGTTTTTCAAACAGTGGTACAAACCAATACATTAGACGAGCAACAAAAAGCAAACTAAGGCCTCCCGATTCTTCAGTGAGTTCTTGGTGCTCATTTAGAGCCCCATTTAAGTCAGTGAGATTTCATCCATGCAGAGCTCAGCACAGTATCAGGGCCCACCCAATACTTTTTTTTTTTTTTTAATGGTCCTGGGCTGCTACAGTATCTTAACACCTCCCTGGTGAACTCAAGTACCTCCCACTCATGCATTTTAACTCCTGTGAATTACCAGTGGCCTAAAGATCTAAAACAACTATGTTAGAAAAAAATAGACATCCTAGGCTGAGGTTTATATGCCTAATCTTAGCCCAGAACAAATCTTTAAGGTCATTTGTAAAGGGTGAAATCCTGGGTCCACTAACATCAATTACAAAACTCCAATTGACTTCAAAGTGTCAGAATTCCACCCACAGTGTTTACTCTTCCCTCACCTTTGTGTAACCCTTACACTGACATCACTGTCAGCACCATGCATGAACCTGGAGCAGTACAGGACTTGAAAACCACTGGAATATACCAACAAATTACTACGGTCAGTCAAGAGTGAGAGCCACTATAGCCTCCATTCTGATACGATTATAAGAGTGGAGATTAAGTGCTCCTTAGGCTTTTACATAGTATGCTTTTTGGCAGAAGGCTTAAAATATTCACACATAGGAGGGGCAGCAGAGAACACTTTCAAAAGCTATGTCTGTGTCTCATCATTTGCACTACTCACAGCAACTAAGGAAAGCGTACCAGGAGAAAAAGCCTGGGCGTCACTCCATATCAACACATTGCCATAATGAAAAATATTAAATACTTAAATACAACCAAATCTCTGAAACCAAACTCTCTTCTTTTCTCATTTTAAAAGTGGGTCCAATACGTTTCAGAGTCTCTTACTTACAAGAAGATTATTTCTACCCAATTATTCGTATTATCAGCCTAGGTTTTCAAACATGAATGGCGAATGTTAGGCCCTTACATCCAGAGTTCAGCGCCTAAAAACAAGTGGCTTGATTCTGAAAGGTATCACAAGTAACACAGAATTCAGTGAAGGTCCCTAAATATGAATGATGCAGGGGCGGCTCTATGTATTTTGCCGCCCCAAGCACGGCAGTCAGGCAGCTTTCGGCGGCACACCTGCGGGAGGTCTGCCGGTCCCGCGCCTTCGGCGTACCCATCGCCGGATTGCCACCGAAACCACGGGACCGGCGGACCTCCCGTAGGCATGCTGCCCTCACAGCTTGCTGCACTGGTGCCTGGAGCCACCCCTGGGATGATGTAGGCACTTACCTTCAGGCACGCGCATTTGAAAATGTTGACCCTCATTTATTATTTGTATTGCAGTAGCACCAGAGGGATCAGTTGGGAAAGGGGCCGTATCGTGGTAGGTGCTGCATGCACACAGAAAGGACATATCCCTGCCTTGAAAGCACTGAAATCTAGGAACAGTGAAAACATATTCACATTTCACTCCCAACATGAACATTTAACTGACAATGAACTGTAATCATAATTTCCCTGCAATGTGACTAATAATGAAAACCAGTAAACATATTGTCTAGAAAAAACAAAGCAGATACATTTTTATGGGGAGTTAATAAAATGCAAATAATAAACTACGCTTCAACTCCTCCCTCAAAATCCAGACATCTCCCCAGCTCTGCAGCTGAAGGCCTGATCCTGATAAGCTTACTCACGTGGTAGCCCCATCAAGTTCCATGGGACTACTAAGGTAAGTAAAGACTGCAAGATTGGCTCCTAATATAAATACCTAGGGTGTAAGCTTAGCTATTCAATCACTTAATTTAAGATTAATTGCCAGTACATTTCAACATTCAGACTAAGTTTAGTGGAAAAACTGAATGCTCTCCTTGAGTTTAATTTTTTGTTCTATAGTATCCATGCAAAGGAAGTCCATGATATGTTCAAATCCCCACAGTCTGCCAAGTGCAACAGATTATGATTAATCAGCCCCAACCATCACACAATATATGGAGGACACAGGCAGGCTACAATTTAATCTCAGATTCCACAAATCACTGCAATCTGCGGCATATCTACATCCAAAACCAGCACATGACATTAATCATTCTCGACTAGCCTATATAGCCTGATGAATTTGCTGAGTTTTTGTTCCAGATTTCAATACAAATATTGGAGGCACAAAAAACATTTTTAAGCAAAAATACTAGAGCCAAATAATAAAGAAAACAAGATAGCATATACAATCCCCAAAATGTGGGTAGACCCAAGGTTAAAGTTTGGCCATGTAAGTCTTCTACTGAACTGAATGCCACAAAAGTGCAATCATGTGAATAATTTATAGTAAGACTAATAACGTCCCACTTTCCATAGAAGTATCTCAAAGAACTTTGCAAACATTAACTAACTTGACCCTAAAACATCCTTGTGAGGCAGGTAAGTATTAAGAACTGCTATGTCACAGATGTGCAATAGATACGGTTTAGGGCCCCAATCCTGCAAAGACTACATACTTGCTTAACTTCATACACTGTGAATAGTCTCAATTACATCAATGGGATTACTAATCGGTTTTACAGTTAAACACATGTATAAGCCTTTGCAGGAATGAGGCCTAAGCAACTTACTTAAAATCACCTACAAATTCTATGGTAGACACAAACAGAATCCAGCTCTCTTCAGGCCCAGTCTTTCCTTCTTCCTGCCCCTTCCAATTTGAATTTAGTTCAATATACAGTAAAATTCAGCACACTGGACTGAGTTTAACCCTACAAACCATATTGCTGATCCTCTTATAAACAGAAATATCTGATCATTGATTTCAATGCAGAGTCTACCATTGATTTCAGTGGGGAGGTCTGCATATGAAACCATAGCAGCATTAGACTCATTCATTTCAGAAGGCTCAGCAGTCTCTGTGTTTTAGTCTGCAAGCCCATAACCTACTCAGCCCAGAGTTTACTTTCTATTTCTATCCCCAGAAACAAAATTATCCCCAAAAACGTGCATAAAGGTAATAAGTAGAGCTGCTTGGAAATTTTCCAGCAGCACATTTTTCCACTGGAAAAATGCAGATTCATTGAAAGCTAAATGATTTGCATAAACATGTCAGATGTAATGACATTCTGATGGCAGGGTTCCTGATTTTTTTGCCAGCTCGCCCACCTGGCTCCTTGGTGGTCCACCTGGCTGGCTGACAGGGAGCCAAAAGCCTGGAAGCCCTTGCTCCCAAACTCGCATTTCCTTGTCAGCCTAGGCTTCCAGGGCTTGCAGGGTCTCTGGCTCCAGGGCAGATCACCAGGAGGATGCCTGAGAGTCAGGGCTCCCAGGGTCCCAGCGATTTGGCAGCCCAAAAACATTGGAGTAAGGGTCCCTGAGGTGCCTAGCTTCCTGCCTGTTGAGCTCTGGGGCTCCAGAAGGCTCAGAAACATTTAGAAAAGATCAGCATGAAATGCTGCTTTGACTTTTTTTTTTTAAATGAAATTCTGGAATTCCCATTCTGTAGGAAATTTCTCAATCTCATTTTTTGTTTTGATCTGTAAGCATTTTTTTTTTTAATTTCAGAATTCCCTAGGGAATGCAGATTCTAGTTTCCAGCCAACTCTAGAAACCATACAAGACAGGCAGTTCAACAACAAAATCCCAACAAGGATTAAGACTTGAATCTGCAGCTACACTAACTAGCATAAAAAAGGCTATCAGTCCTGCAGCATGAGGGCTGATAAGGTGATCAACATCTCCAGTAGTGTGAAAGGCTGTCTTCTCTTCACCCTTGAGGGATAGCATTTCAAACCTTACTTTGTGTTTATCACCTAGCAGACTGACATGCTTATCCTGATGCCTTCAGATGCTACCATAATAATAATTGCTACTTTCTTAAAGTCAAGAAATTGAAAAGTTTAACACAACCTCCCACTCACACAAAAATAAAAATAAAAAGAGTTTTCTTGCCATCACATTGTTCACTCTGCTTGTATGTTCTAGCCCAGGGGTCGGTAACGTTTGGCATACGGCTTGCCAGGGTAAGGACCCTGGCGGGCCGGGCCAGTTTATTTACCTGCTGACACGGCAGGTTCGGCCAATCGCGGCCCCCACTGGCCGTGGTTCGGCCGATCACAGGCCAGTGGGGGCGGCGGGAAGCCACGGCCAGCACACCACTCACCCGCGCCACTTCCCGCCACCCCCATTGGCCTGTGACAGCGAACTGCGGCCAGTAGGGGCCGTGATCAGCCGAACCTGCCGTGTCAGCAGGTAAATAAACTGGCCCGGCCCGCCGGGGTGCTTACCCTGGCGAGCTGCATGTCAAATGTTGCCAACCCCTGTTCTAGCCCTTTCTCCTACCCTGTCTTGTCTGTGAGATTGTAAGCTCTTCAGGGCAGGGATTGCTGATTATTGTTTCGACAGTGCCTAGCACAATAAGGTCCCATTCTCAGTCAGTCCCTAAGCACTACCATAATAAACATTAATAATGACCTTTTTAAAACATTCAAAAATTATACCTTTAACTCTTTAGAAGATTTTTATAGTGCTTATTTCAAAAAGCATCAATGTGTGGTATCCTGTTCTGATGAACATTCAGTCTTCTAAATTAGTAACTATGGGTACACTTGCTTTCAGGAGACTCTTTTGAAATAAACCTGTAATTTCCTATTAAAATCTGTCACCATGAAGTCAGATTTAGCAAAAATATGAATCTGATCATCTCAAAAGCTATGGTAAACTAAGCTAAGCTAACTGCGATGTATTTAAAATAAAGGAATGATGGCCTTACGACTAACATTCAGGACTGGGAGTCAGAAAATCTGGCTTCTATTTCTGATCTTTCAGAGATTTTGTTCATGACCTTGAATGCATCAGTTAGTGGATATATTTGAAAATTTTGGCCTAACTGTGGTTGCCTCAATTTTAAGATGCCCAGCTTGAAATAACAAGCTCAAGTTGGGCACACAAAAAGCTGTGGGACACAAAATTAGTGGACATTTTTGAAAATGTTAGCCAAAGGTTAAGACATTCCCACAGAACGTTTTTCCATCCGAAAATGCCCATTCATGGAAATCAAAATGTTCCATGGGAAAATGTTGATGTCGACAAAATTTAATTTTGATAAAAAAATTGAAACAAAGCATTTTAATAAGATTGAAAATGGAACATTTTCTATTTTCACCTTTTCAGAAAGGCACATACTAATTTTTTTGTCATGAAATGACTCTTTTTAAACAAAAAAAATCATAATCGTAATTTTATTTTATAAAAATAAAATGTTTCAATTGACCCATAATGAATTCTTTTTTAAGATTTCATTTTTCAGGAAATTTCAAAATTTGACATTTTGTTCTAATTCTAAAGGAAAAAAAATTCTGAAATCACAGAATTTCCCATTGATATGGAAATGCCAGTTCCTGTACCGCTCTCATTCTGGGTGCCACAGTTTGCCCATCTATTAAATGAGGATAATACTAAACTAAATAAGAGGGAGTCTGTGAGGTTGAATTCATGTCTGCAAAGCACTTTGAGAACTTCAGATGGAAGGTACTATAGAAAGTATAAAATATCACCATATTAGCTATTTTTGTCTGTTGATGGTGATTCTGACACTTCTAATGACTTAAAAAGTGACCTCTCCCCCACATTCACCTGCAGAGCACTTTGCTGTGATGAAAGAATGTGAAGGCTGTGCCACCCTCTAGATACACAGAGTAGATCCCCAGGGTGAGGTCATGAACGTAATTAAATTAACGTAAACATAAAGGAAATCGGATTAGCACTCAAAAGTATTAGCTCTGGATGCAGAAAAACACTAGAAGCTGCACCAGCCCTGGATATTAGACTGAAGATCTAATTAGATATAGATTTTTAAAAAAAGTTTCTGTACTACCTTACTGTAGTTTCTGCCCATATAACCTAGGGGAAGTCAGAGAGAAATGGGAATGGTTTTGTTTTATTTATTTTTTTAAAAAAGCGGTTAATTGAAGTGGCTTTTCAACAGATGCTTACATACTATGATGATGAGCACCACAGAAATGTCTACAAGTGAACTAATTTAATAAAAGTCCTGCATGCAAAATGTCAAAATTTGTACCAACTTCACTGGAAGAACTGTTGTAGAGAAATTTATAATTATTTAAAGAAGATAGAATCCTGGGGAATCTTCTGTAAGAATGCTAGAAAAGATTTATTCTTTGTTTTCTTATATTCATCCAACTTGATCTAGCCAGTCCCTATCTTCTCATGTGCTCTATTCACTTGTAATTTAATACTTAACTGGGATAACATGCTTTATATTGTTTACATTTGGAATGCAGAACTAAGAAATTTGCATGCTCCTGCTTAATGATTTCTTAACAACTAGGTCTCCTTTTAAAAGGAAGTATTAGACGAGATATAACTCAAATGCATGGCCACATAAGTTCAAAGCACAAAATCATGTTCCACACAAGGCCTTCCCCACTGATGACAGTATTAACATACCCCATGCCAAGAGAACAGTGACTCAATACACAAGGCAGGATGACAGCACATGCAGAGCTGAGTGCTCTGAAGGAGAAACACACATGACTTATATGTTCTCGCTTGTAAGGATCACAGCCTGCTTTGTCAGTGAATGTACATGCAGCATGATTAAGTTACGAGGGACTGATACATTATTATTGTTGTTGTTCTTCTCTGTGCCAAGCAGTAGCAGATTTGGGGGGCCTTGCAGGTCAGCTTCGAATTGGAGGGGGGGGAAATCAGTGATGGGGAGTCTGGTATATTCTAAGTGCAATGTGTTTATTTTACATTATATACAGCTGTCTTTGGCCAGAGGTGGTGACAAACAGAACACAGGCAATTCCTTCTTTCAGGACCACAGACAAAATACTAGTGTCCTGTTCTCAGCCAGCAACCCTGCCTCAAGAATTGACTCCAGTTAGAGAGATTAAAGCAGAGAGCGAACTCTCCTGCTGCTTGCAACTGCGCGTTCAGAATTAAACTTCATTACAAAACTAATAACCACTGGTGCTTCTTCAAAGAAAGCACAACACTCACACACTAAGAAAGTGAACTTTCCAAGCCTGTATAACATCACCAGCTGGTGACTCCTGCCGTAATATTATTTTGACAGCTCAGGGGTGAGCTGTACCTGTTCTCTCTCTCTTTCATGTGTACTCTTTCCAAGTGACAGGCCTCAGCCTGCTCTCCCTCCCACTAACAGGCCTCAACCTGCATTCCTCCCCCCACAGTGAAACTCTGTGGTTCATCCCACTTTAGACTTGCTTACCAGGCTACAACACCCCTACTTCCACCATCCTGCCACAAGTTACAAGGTGAGGGACTGCAAGGGAGTATAAGGCACGAGTGCACACCTCATTTGATAAGCTTCCCTATATTCACCTCACTCCAGGGGGATCCCCACAGTTCAACCATGCTTAGAATGGATCTCAGTGCAGCGGACTCCTCCCTGTTTACAGCTGTGTTAACATAAGAGGCCAAACTGCAGTTGATACTTTCAGGACCCTGCTCTTTGGGTGTCTGTGACCAGCAGCTGATCCAAGTGACTCACAACAGCTCCTTCCAACAGATGTATTGTCCATTTGCCCAAGGCGACACATCAAGCAGGGAGAGAGGGTTACCCACAACACTCTCTGTCATAAATATAAAGAGAAGGATAACAACCTTTATATATGCAATAACATAAAATCCCTCCTGGCCAGAGGTACGGAACCACCTTACTTGTAAGGGGTTAAGAAGCTCAAATAACCTGGTTGGCACCTGACCAAAAGGACCAATAAGGAAAGAAGATACTTTAAAATGGGGGGGGGGGGAAGGTTTTGTTTGTGCTCTCTTTGTTTTGTTCCCTCTCGGGACAGAGAGAGAGACCAAGCAGGTAAACCATGTCCAGAAAAGATACCTGAAATGATACATCTAAAATTACAGAAATTGTAAGTAAAGGCAAGGAAATGCATTAGATTATCTTTTGTTTTAGCTTGTGAATTTTCCTTATGCTAAGAGGTAATTGCTTTCAAGTTACAAAACAGGAATGAAAAGTCAGAGGGGAAATCTCTGTGTTTTAAATCTTTTTATTTACCCTGTAAAGTTACCTTCCATCCTGATTTTACAGGTGTGATTCTTTTATTTTTTTAAAAACATAAAATTCTTCTTTTAAGAATCTGATTGATTTTCAGTGTCCTAAAAACCCAGGGATTTGGTCTGTGCTCACCTTGTAACCAATTGGTTAGTATATTATTCTCAAGCCTCCCCAGGAAAGGGGGTGAAGGTGCTTGGGGGAATATTTTGGGAAAACAGGGACTCCAAGTGGTCCTTTTTCCTGGATTTTTGTCAAAATCACTTGGTGGTGGCAGCAATACCGTCCAAGGACAAGAAAAGGATTTGTGCCTTGGGGAAATTTTAACCTAAGCTGATAGAAATAAGCTTAGGGGGTCTTTCATGTGGGTCCCCACATCTGTACCCCAGAGGGAACCCTGACACTCTCCTATATCTGGAGCTTCCCTGCAGAGCCCATCACCACTCTCAAAACTTAGGCAAGCCTATCAGAGCCCCTGCCTTAGTTCCACAGCCCAGCCACATGCCCTATCTACTGTCTATATCAGTGTGTCTCCTCAAGAAACTACTCCCAGTTTCCCACATCTTTTCTTCTAGGATGGGGCAATTTTATGGCATAGTGTTATTTTGATTTTATTTTCTGGCCTTGAAAAAAATAGGCCTGCCACCTTCTGGCAGGTAGGCATTCTCCAATTATTAGCTCACCCACTGTTTCTCTTAAGGACACTGGGTGTTCTTCCTGCAGACACCTATTGTCTATCATTGTTTTATGTCCTGTTTGCTCCCACCTAACAGCCTCCTTTGATTTAACTCCGTACAGCTAGTCAGAATAATATCAAGCACATAAATCAAGGCACATATAATAGTCATACAAAGTAACACAGATCTCTCCTACAATCTCCACGATGATCTCTATTTTTATCATGCCTATATCCATTATTGCAGTCAGGGGTGTTTCTCATGTGCCATAGAAACAGTGGCCCAGATTCTGCACTGTGGCTGAGAAATGATTGGTGCATCTTAATGGTGGGGGGAGTTTAAATGGAAGGATCATTATTTATTTCTCTAATGCAATGTCACCTTTGCAGTCTTCGAATATCAGTAATGTTCTGAAGCCGGTAAAGTCTTCAGCATCACTTAGAGCTACCTAAGGGCTGCCCAATTCATGCCAGCAGTTAGCATCCCCTGAATGCTAGGGATCAATCATGCACAAGGAACCCTTTGCCATGCCTCCTACACCAGTGGCCTTGAAGGGGATGAGGGGTAGTAGCACTATAGGAATTCTAGAGCACACAAGGATCTCCCTGTGCAGTAGGATCACCCAATGGCTAGCTAAGCTAGCTTTAGAACAGCTTTGTGCCAGCAAAATGGTGGTAAGCAACTCCAATATACTAGGGAACCAGGCCCAACGTATGCAAAGTCTCCTTTTGTTTATTTTTCAAATTGGTTTAAAAGGGCATCAGAGACACTGTGATGCTCCCCCAGAGTTACCTAGGGTTCTGAGGCACCTCACAACTACCTGAGCTTAGCTTGAAGCAGTCTTGTCTGTCCCTGAAGTAGTTCATCTCCCCGAAAGCAACAGCCTCTGGCCACACACATGCACTGATTTCCAGGTCTCCATGGACCTCGCCCTTTTTGCCCAGGCTAGTGACAGACACTCACCAACCGCCAAGGCTTTGGAGTGCTCCCTGCAGCATCCAGCCCGTCACTGGACACTCGCAGAAGTTGCCACATAAGCTGTCCACCAACGGACAGTGTACACACAGCTTGACGGGCACAATTCAGGATCAGGTCCTCTATAACATTCTGGCATTGAAATATATTTATAGTGAAACAATTGTAAGTAAGTTTTAAGAGATACTGAGTAAGGATAATGGAAACAGAAATGGTTACACATATCAAATAAAAAGTACACCACACTTCTCAGAGTCTAACTTTAGATGTAGAGTTCAACTTTAACAGGTTAAAATCCTTGTTTAAAGTAGTTTCTCACCACCAGAAAACTCCCAGCATCACCAACCCACCTGGCCAGGATCCACTATTCACAGATGCTCCCTCAGTGATGGAGTTAAAAAAAGTGTCCTTGTGCCTTCCTCTTCTATCCCAAAGTCCATTGTTTTTTTCCCCGAGTTGGGATGGTTCCCTAGGCTTCCTTTCCTGGAGTGCTGGCTTCAAGGTATCTTCACATACTTCTGTTTATTCTGTATGCAGATGGGACTTCCATTGTCTTCACTTACAGTGCTTAATTTACATCTAATAGAGAGATCCAGGCAGGAGATAAGGTATGAAGAAGCCTGCTTGTCAGCTCTGTCTCCACAGTCTCTAAACATATTTTCAGTACATACAACTCCTTCAAAATCATTTGTACACACATCCCACAATGATGATGAAGATCAGTATGGTATAAACCTTTATTAGACACTTTACATGACCCTTTTTGGGTAAATACTAAGAAAAGAGCATGTGGAGTGCAATGAGTTGGCCAGTCCTGATAGGAGTTGTTGTTACAGAACAGTGAACCCTTTGCCAGTTGGCATTGAGGGGTTCTTAGCGTCACAAACACTATTTTTGACCTGTAAAAGTTATGTACTTCTTGCTGCCCATGTCTCCAGGTGAGGGCACATCTTGTGATTTTAGCTCCATCATTTATATTTCTTTACAGAAGTTAACAAGGCATATTGGCACCAGTGTAGCCTGAAAAGTGTGGTTTCTCTTTGAAAAGATATAAATGTTGTGTTTTTTTAGGCTACCAGTTTAAACTCATGGAGAAGGGTATGGTTAAATTTGACTGAGCACCATATCACCTAGACATATGGGGTGAAATCCTGGCCCATTGAAATTTCTGGGAGTTTTAAGGTTCTGTTTTTGTAAAATGTGAGGGTGGGGAGAAATAAAGTCAAGCTCCCACATTATAAAATGTTTTATTTAATTGTGGAGCCAGCTGGTTCCCTAAACATATGGTACATGACAAAATAGAGTTATTCCTTGCCAACAATGGAAAACTAAATTGCATTTTTATGCACAGCCCCATCCCCATGCTTCTGCTCTGAATTACTGTAAAACAATTAAAAAGATGCAGAATGGCACAGTAATCTCATTCGTCAAGCACTTTCAAAACTCCTGATAATGGGGGTTAAGTTGAAAACTCTGTTTATCAGCAGTGCCTCTGCCATAGCCTTGTTCATAATTCCATCTTCTAATTTCTACAGGATTTTTTAAAAGTGAATTATTTGTTGCAAGCTTATCTGCCATGTTTTGAGCCTTCTGTAGGATCTACATTTACATATTATAGATTTGTTGCCACCACGTTAGAGATTAGGACCACATTCTCTATTCAGTTACACCAGTTTTGCTCTGGTATAACTCCACTGAACTCTGCATAAAACCAGTGAAATGCAGAGGGCAAGAAGAAATTTCATCCTAATCTCTTATTTTTCAGGTGTATATTGTGAAAAGAGTGCTCTAAGGCCCAGATCCTCAAAAGGTATTTTGACTCCTAAATTCCACTGAAATCAATGGAATTTGAGGATGTGCGCCTAAGACCATAGGTCTGTAAATAGTTAAGAAATTACACTTCGGATTGATGTGTCTAATTCTTATTCTCAGACCGAATGTGAATTTCTGAAGATGATCTCTTTGCTCTTGATCAGGTAACTCAAAAATGACCAAACCATGTTCTGGGTAGTTTCTGAATATGTTTAGAGTTGTTTTGCTTAGTGGAGTTCAAACATAACTTCATTTAATGTATTGAGTTTTTGATGAAAAACATTTCCTTTGTCATTAAAGAAAAAACAAACAAGTATTAAACATAGGACCTCATGCTCCAGTATGTGCAACCACCACCTTAAGGGAACTGGAAACTCTGGGACTGATTCAGAGTCCATTGAAGCCAATAGGAATCTTTTCATTGACTTCTCCTGGGTTTGGATCAGGCCCTCTGTGAGTTTGTACTTGTTGAGTTTCCTCCATTGTGTTTGAGCGGGAGGGGGAAGTTGTTTCCCCTACAACCAACAGACAGGACCCGCAAAACAATCTCCAGGGAGAGCTATTGGAAGCCCTGTGCCACATCCAGCTTCTTGGCGTGGTGACTCTGTGTTGTCATGGGCTACCCCAACTTGTGGTGCCCCTGAATGCATTCAGGGGGGTCCACCTTGCAGAGGAGGAACCTGAACAAGTGTATGTGGCCCTGTTCAGCATTCACTTGCAGTGGGTTGCCCCAGGAGTTTGTGTAAAGGGTAATGAGGAAAAACATGCACTGTTGCTACCAAATGCTGGTCTAAGAACAAAATTCTGTATGCTGATACACTCATAGAATTCCCACTGATTTCACTGGGAGCTGTATATATGGTGACTAAAACTAGAATTTGCCCTAAAGTGGGGGATAAATTTAAATGTCTTACGTAAGGAGTCTTTTTCCTTTAAGTACAGTGATCATGGAACTATTTTAGGACAGAGTATCAAATAACTGTCCTCTGTCATAGGACAGCTGACTAGTGGTTAAAGCAGGGGACTATTTCCATTCCCAGCCTTTCCCCAGAATCACTATTTAATGTAGTCTTCACCTTAGGTGCATAACTTCTGTCCCTTACCTCAACCATTTGTTTTAAAAAAAAAATCATGATAATGCCAGCCACAGGTAATGCTTAAAGCTTAACTGCAACACGCCATGAGGGCCTTAAATAAAAATCATTCTACATGTGCAAAAGTCTCATTAGCTGCTAGCCATTCAAAAAGCCATCATGCAGGTCAAAGGGTGTCATCAGGTGGTCACCTCCCACACACCCTCTGGTAGCTTCAAAGCAGACGTGGAGGCAGGCCCTTGCCTCAGTTTCCCCCTTCAAGGGGCTTCTTCAGTTAGTCACTAACTCTTTTATCTATTCACAGCACTTCTCAGTTTCTTAAATTAACAAAACATTCAAAAAGTTCTCAAGTCCATCCGCTTACCTCCTTATCAGCTCACTCCCAGGCCTTTCCTGCTTGTGTGTCACTCCCCAGTGTACAGGTTTCTCTGCTGGAACCAGCAGCAGCTTCTATACTACACTTTGTCCTTAAGAACTCCCCCTCTGTGCTACTTGTTATAAGGGAATCAGTGGATCCCTTCTCAGGTGTGCCTCCTAAATACAGCTGGCTGGCTGTAGCCTCTAGCCCTTAAAGGGGCAAGCCACACTGTTACACAGGACAACTGTCCAAAACTACTTTAGGTAGATCCTGATTCAACCACTTGGACTGTGTTTGGCACCTGGGAGGTTGAATATGTGTTACAGATTTTTTTTTTTTTTGCAAGAACTCACAGTTTTTGAGAACCAGTTGATTCAAATAATGAAAATATTGTATAGAACCTCTTATGCTTTTCTGCCATAATGCATTCTATGGATCTTAGACACTTCCGAAGCACAAAAGCAACCCAGGATGAAATTCAGAGGGCTAACACAAGAGCTACCAAGCTAGTTTCCTCCATTGTGGAGGCTAAGGCTACATAATACATAGCCTTGTGTTGGCCCCCTTCACCCACAGTAGGGATTTTGCTCAAGGACACCACTTACGTGAGAAAAAGCAATGAAAAAGGAAACTTGAACTCAAGCCTGGAAAGAACTGTAAGCCTTTGTACCTTCTCCACTATCTCATATTTATACCTTTCAGTTAGTAGATTAGGCACATGTCCTAGGTACATCTAAATTTAACTTTGGCAGATATAAACTCACTTACATTGATTTATCTCCCTGACATTTTCTATTTCTAGGCAACAAAGGAATTTTTTACTCAATTTTTAAAAAAAGGAATAAAATTCTAGCAGAAAATCTATGAATTTAAAAAATGTTGCTAGAAATCTTTTTTCTGGATTAGAAAGAAAGATTGGGATTTCTGAAAACAGTTCTTTGAAATCATTGCACACCGGGGTTTACTTGGGATCCTTCTTTCTTGTAATAGTAACCTCAGCTGCCAAAATAAAATCTGTTTAACAATTCAGGTGATAGGCACATTTGGAACTAATTGAGAGCAAATGAGATGAGCATATTAGAACTTAATGACTATAACACAGAAGGAGAGGCAAAAAAAACCCCACTATGGAAACACTATCTTCCACCCACCTTCACTCACCTGTATAGAGCCAAAATACTTTTCATATTTTAACTCAGGAAACGTTGTGGGACTAATGTAAAATGGATGTTGCTGGACAGCTCTCTTATAAAGACTCAGTTTGAAGTTGATCAGGAGTTATTTTCCCTGATTCAAACTGAATAGCATCACTTCATTATCAGGACGAAGAATTATTACTGCTGCTGGTTAGAATGCTGAAAAAAAATGCTTAAAATATGATCCCTGAAATACGTACTTTGAAGGTTAGCTCCATTTCTCTGGCAAAAAGCAAAACACAGCACAAGCAAGCAGCACTGGGTGAAAAGTGCTTTACTTCTCAAAGGTTTCCTGTGTTCTTTGTTAAGGTGCTCTCATCTTAATTAGGTATATGGAGTTTTACAGATGGGTGCCACACTTTAGGAGGCACCATCATCATCTCTTTTCCCCATCCCAAAAGCTACTTCTGAATACCAGGTGGCCAGAAGTGCACCAGGGGCACAGAAGGCTGAATTCTTTATGGAGAATGCCATGTCATATCCATACCTGTGGAAAGGGGTTTGATGATAGAGATCTTAGAACTAACTAAGAGAGAAAGACAGATAAGATCGATGACTTTCCACAAGCATCTTCTTCCCTCCCGGGGCACATGGGATGAAGGGAGAAGGGGTAGAGACATGGAAATGGCAGAAGAGCTGGCAGAGTGGGAGCCAGGCAGATCTGAGAGCTGGTCCCAAAGGTATTTTTGTGTCCTCTGGGTGAGGGGGAAGGGAGTGATAGAAGCAGGATGTGGGCAAGTGCGTGTGCAGAGTCCGTGCACATGAGTGAACTCAGAGAGGGAAGGGAGACACTCCAGGACTGGAGAGTGAAGGCAGACAAGGAGAGAGAGGTTGGGAGTTTTCCCGCAGGGGAGGAAAAAATAAGTGGAGATCAAATAAAAGAATTAAACTACAAAATAGAATGGGGGGAAATGTTTTTTTTAAATGGAAAGGGAGAAATGCCTGTCATCATTAAGGTGATAATTTTTCTTTCTATTTTGCATCCCTCCTGCTAGCTTGTACTCAGAGGTTGCTACAAAGGATGTGATTTGTGTATGTGTTTATCTGAAATATATTGTTTCTGTTGACCCTCTTCCCCCTCATTCCCTCCTTTAACACTCCTAAAGCCAGCTCTGTTTGTGCTCAAAACTCAAAGAACTTTTGCCAGCCTACCAAAAGACACCAACTTGGCAGCTCTATGGATTTATTTTACGATTCTTGTTCTCCTGATTAAGTTTCACAAGTAGGAGCGACTGGACTGGGAAATGTTTAGATTCATGTTCCAGTGCCCACATAATTCTAAATACATGGTATTTTCTCAATTTTAATCTTGTACACAAATCAGCAGTTTTGTACACAATGGTTCCACTTTTGACGCCAGACTCAACTGTGTGAACTTTCCCAAAACGTTTGTGGTACTGCACGTCACCAGTTTATACTGATGGGCTTTCAACCTTCTCTTTCTAATATTTAATCATAGTCATGGTGATTCAAAGTGCCATATCCTCAGCTGGGGTAATGTATGGGGTATATGATGTTGATTTACACCAGCAAAGGATCTGGCTCCATAACCTTTATTTTCGAAAGTATCTTGCACAAAAGTAGTCTCAGAATAGTGTGCAAGTCTGGGAGTGCACATACACTCAGATTGCATCCAGTACCATGTTATGGACAGCAATATAATCCTCTGTAAAACATAAGCCCAAATAGTGATTAAGGGTCAAATCCTCAGCACAGTGCCCGGAGCAAGTAGAACAGCTGGGCACTGGGCATAATCCATGGAAGAAGGGGATTATGCCCAGTAAAATATCCCAGCCTGCTGAACACGGAAGTGTTCAGTTACCTCTGAACATACCAGCTATATTTTCCTAGCTGTCCAGAAAGTACAAGGTGTCTGTGACAGAATCTGACCCACAGAAAATAGCTAGGATTTGAGACGTTTTTCCTTATACAGATATATCTCTGATAAGAAAAGAGGAAAAATATTACAAAAATTAAGAAAAAAGAACTAAAGCCTAACCTGCAGTGCAGGTTTTGCTCCTGTAAGGCTTCCAGGATTGGGCCCTCAATGACTAGTCTTCGCATTGTAGTTAATAGTCTTCCCAGTGTAATTATTTGGGTTTTAATCTGTCATTCATCATCTTAGAGTTTCAAGGTTAATTAAAAAAAATTAAGGGCCTTTTCTTCTAGTTAATAGAAATATTATTCTAGTTATTAAATCTTCAGTGACGTTAGGCTACAAATCTGGATATGTTTAAAGACATGTAGGGCCAAATTCAGCCCTGGCGTAAGTGGACGCAACTCTTCTTGAAGTCAGTTGAGCCCACAAATCCCAGGACTAAAACTGATTCCAAGTGCCAGATTTTTTAGTGATCTGCACTCATAATTGGGGCCAGATTTTCTGAAGAATTCAACTCTCATTGCAACACTTATGGGAGTGTGAAGGGGAACCTCACCAGCAGGGCTGCCTAATGGTCAGACCAGGGTGTAGCAGGTTGTCTTCTTCTGACTCACTATAGATCTGTCATGTCTATCCTTTTAGCAACTCAGCTCTCTGAGGGTTCACCCCTTTCAGGGTACACATAAAGAGTCCAAGGATGTGGAAATCTTCAGAAGTCAGTAAGGGTTTCAAGGCTCCCCCCTTGGCTCAGGGCCTAAGGGTCTAGACTCTTGCACTTTTAGGATCTTCCCCAACTAGGACCCCCTCCAAGGGATAGATTTCTTTTATTGTCCCCTCTTTAGGGGGTTGGGAGGGGGAGGGCCAAATAGTAGGTAGGTAAGATCTGCACACCTTGGGGTGCTATGCACTTGCCTCCCTTGATCACTTCCTACCAGGGTCCCCTCTTCCTGCAGGGTAAAATAAAGAACCAAACACAAAAATAAAGTTTCTGACCTTCAAAAGTCACTCATCCCTGCTTTGCAGGCTTGGTCAGGTCAGTATCTCCAAGCCTCAAGCAGCAAGAGCTCCTAGGGTCCTCTTTCTTCTCAAGAGCTCAGAGCACTCGTCTGCTCCCTTCCATGGGCTGCATCCCTCTGGGCTGCTCTGCTTCCCCTTTTAAGTTCCATCTTCAGCTTGTGCAGGTTTTGCAGGTGTAGCAGGGTAGGGCCGCCTGGCCCCAGAGCTGCTCCTTAACCCTTTATTCTCCAGTGTGGGGTTTGTATGCATTAAAGTAAAACAACATTGTGTTTTGGAGCATCATTTGGCTCCAAGTTGATTAGTTAATTACAAAAAGATGATTGAATGATCTTTACCATTGATGAAACCCCTCTAAAAAGCCAAAACGTGAGACACAAGGCTAGCTTCAGAGCTCCCTCTGTTCCATATTAAAATAGCAGCCCAGTGTGCCCAGCTCTAAATAAAGAAAAGGTGTCAAATGCTGTAATAATAGGTGATCATGTAAATATATAGCATACTTTTATTTTAAAAACAATTGTTTCTCTGCTGTTTCTGTTTTTTCTGATGTAGACTATTTATATGAAACAGGATATGCAAGATTCTGGGAGTAACAGAATGATCTGATTTATCCTGGATTTAAAAATAGGCAGAATACTGTAGTTACGTCTGAAAGTAATGAGAGCTCTAAAAGAAATTTTTTTAAATGAATCCTCATCCAAACGCACATAAAACTTATTGATAGAGAGGTAATGTTGATGCATCATACATAAACAGCCTTAAAAGCTTCTTTACTGCTTTAACATTAGGATCTATTGCTCCAAATTTGTGCCTGCAGGATCTAAGATGCCAAAACACCACACCTGCTGACAGTGCTTTAGACCTTCTCTCTGAGCATTAAAATAGGTTTAAAGAAAACGGGGCCAAAATTAGTTCTGCCCATGATAATAAATAAGGCTGGTTGTTCATCATGCTGACATGGATGGTCTTAGGATCCATGATTTCTGTTTATCATGAAATTTACAATCCCAGGAGGTTTTAGTGTTTAATAGAGTAAATGGAGTTTTTAAGTGACTGGATAATGTTATATGCAGGGTTGTTGTAGCTGTTTTGGTCCCAGGATATTAGAGAGAAAACATGGATGAGGTAATATCTTTTATTGGACCAACTTCTGTGGAAAAAAGAGACATGCTTTCGAGCTTACACAGAGATCTTCTTCAGGTCTGGGAAACTTGCTTAGGCTTTGTCTATACTAGCACTTTTGTCTGTCAGAGGTGTGAAGAAACACACCCCGACCGACATAAGTTAAGCTGGCAAAAGTGCTGATGTGGACAGTGCTATGTTGGCAGGAGAGGTTCTCCTGCCATCATAACTAATGCCACTCATTGCAGGTAGTTTAATTATTCCGCCAGGAGAGCTAGCCTCTGCCGGCAAAGAGCAGCTACATGGGAGACCTTACAGCGGCACAGCTGTAGCAGTACAACCGTGCCGCTGTAAGTGTAGACACAGCCTTAGAGTGTCACAGCTACATACAAGGTTTAGCATAAGTAGTTAACGCATATCTCAAGCGACCTTTCAAGGTGAAGTGGCCTGTTAACACCCGTCCAGTCACAGTGGGGAAATGAAGGGAGGAAAGGCAGCTAACAACCTCCCTCAGAACATCCTTGCCACCATGGACGTGACCTCCATATACACCAACATCTCTCACAATGACGGCATTGCTGCCTGCCTCAAATATTTACAAGACAATGGACAGCCCTCAGATATCTACTCCAAACACATTGCCAGACTCACCCATTTCATCCTCATCCATAACAATTTTGCATTCAACAACCACTTTGACCAAAATATGGGAACACCCATGAGCACTAAGATGACTCCCCAGTTTGTCAACCTCTTCATGGTCTACCTTGAGGAAGAATTTCTGGACAAATACACCACAAAACCAATGATATACCTGGATAGACAAGCTAAACTCCCTCATAGTTTCCACCACTATGTAACCTCCACCCATCCATTAAAATCTCTCTAGAACTCTCCCACACTGCATCAACTTCCTGGATACCATGATCAGCTTCAACAATTGAATCTTACAGACAACTATATACAAGAAACCCACAGATCAAAACACCTACCTTCATAGATCCAGTAACTACCCCAAACATACCAAGAAATCTATTATCTATAGCCAGGCACTCAGATACCTCAGAATATGCTCCAAGGAAACAGTCCAGGATTTATACCTTAACATACTTAAAACCATTTTCACCAAACAAGAACACTCCACCAGAGAAGTAGATTGCATCATGGAATAGGCCACCAAATATCCTGGGAGAACCTGCTTCAATGTGGAAATTAAACTCCCTCCAACCTCTATTTGTCGCCTATCACTCCACACTGGAACCCATACAAGGTATCATTAAACAATTACAACCCATATTCGATGGGGACCACATCCTGAAAGAAATCTTTCCTGAACCCCCTCTTCTGGCCTGCAAACAACCTCTAGCCTCTCCAAGCTGATCATCAGAAGCAAACTCCCCACAGACCAGGACAACAACTCAGTACCAACTCAAAGCGGTACTAGAACCTGTCAGAACAACAGATTCAAAACCTTCAGACATATCTCCACTGCTACAATGATCAACAGCCCACACAACACACCTTTCAAGATACATAGGCCCTACACATACCTATCACAACATATGATGTACCTCATGCAGAGCACTAAATCCCTGATAACAACTACATGTGTGAAACCAGACAATCTCTACACTCTCTAATAAACTCACACAGGAAATGATAAAAGACAAAAACACCACATCACCTGTGGGTGAACACTTTTCACAAAGGGATCGCTCTATCTGACATGCTAGACATGGACTGAAGAGAGACACTGGATTTGTGGCATATTACAGTAATCTGCAATCCACTCACAACCCCTGCCTCCACAACCTGCCTTTTTTTTTTTAACTCTCCTTTCCCCGCTATGACCGGAGGGAGTATCAATGGAACACTTCACCTTGAATGGTCCCTTGAAATATATGTTAACTGCTTATGCTAAACAATCTGTTCCACCTTGTATTTAGTTTTGACACTCTGAATACATATCCCAGACCTGAAGAAGAGCTCTGTGTAAGCTCGAAAGCTTGTCTCTCTCACCAACTGAAGTTGGTCCAATAAAAGATATTACCTCACCCACCTTGTCTCTCTGGATAATGTTATGACCAATCATCATAACAGATCTAGTTCAGCATAATAAGATAGGGATAATTAAACCTTTAGGTTGTAAATTGATCTTCAAAGGCATCAGAATAGTCTCTCTCTCCCCCTTCCTCCTGCTCTGATGTACATTATTTTGCTACTAGAAACATAAATTATGGATATGGGAGGAATTTTGTTTTCCCCTAAAGAACCAGGTTTGGGCTTGTGCTGGAAGCAGGATACTAGTCATGAGGGACCAGATATCTGATCTTGTATGGAAAATCCTACATATGCAGCTGTAAGTTATTCAATGAGCACATTTAATTATATTACAGTGCCAGCCAGAGAGGACCATGGTTATACTGTAAAATGTGTTGTCACTTAAAATACAGAAGTAATAATGTATTTGCTTTGAAATTACAAGGAACTTATGTAAATATACATCTTGCTTCAGTGAGGGCTTACTATAGAAAGGAATGATTCATGTCTCCACATGATAACTAAATGCATTGCTAGCTACTAGTACCTCTGCCTTGTGAAGTGAAGTTCCATTATTACTGCTACTATTATTTCAGATTTATATAGCGATTTTTATTTTCAAAACACTGCATAAACTTTTATTGGATAATATTCAAAGATTTGTTTCCTACAAGACCACTGATCCTGCTCTCCTTTTTCAGGTAAATCTTCCCATTAACTTCGATTAATTTTGTCAGCGTAGGATATGCAGGATTAGGCTTAAATGTCAGGGCCTTAATGCCCTTATTGGCCCTATTCTCACTTCAACTTCTGTAAGTGCAGGGGCTCAGATCAAACAAATCTTATGTGAGGTGCATGAGATGGGTGAGGGCAGGGTCCAAAGCATAGCCCTTTCCTTGTCCTGATTCTATGGAATCTTTCCTAAGGGTGGAGTGCTGGAATCATATTCTGCATACCAGGCTAGCATGGGTTGTGACCCTGCAACGTCATACCTCCATCTACCTTCCCATAGTACTGAAGGAACAGGACATAGAGCAGTATAGAGTCTCTGCTACAAGGACATCGCCTGGTTTGTTGGACCCAACCCTCTTCCCATTCCACTGGGGCAGGGGTAAAGCCCCGCCTCCAGAAAGGAACCAGAGTCAAAACTAATAGGTTCAAATTAATGTCTGGTGTCATTCTGCTAAGGTCAATGGTGTTACACAAAGGATGACATTGGCTTTCACACCAAAGTAGGACTGTATTTAGCCTGGGAAGATGGCAGACACATCTTATGTCTAAAAAAGACTGAAGAAGGTTGATCATTGCTGCAATAAAATTATTAAAAACATACAATATTTTAGGTTACAATTCCTACCTCAGTACATCTGAGTATTAAACACAACAGTAGTTAGTCATTATTGTAATACAGTAGCTCAAACTATGTTTGTAATCTGTAATGTGGAAGACAGCAAATGTAATCAGATTATCCTTTGCTAAGGCTTCAGTAGTAAATTCTGATCTTTTCTTTACAATTTATTACATTTAATAAAACAGAAGCTCACTATTATGTAACTCTTGGATTCCCTCTTGGTTTTTGCAGAAATTTAGGTTTAGTTTGTAGATGACGTTTCAGCTTATGTATATCAATCACATATCGCTGCCTTTCACCTTAAATTCTTTTAACATAAAATGTTTGCACATTAAAGCTACTGGCAGTTTCGCCAGGGAAGATAGGAAGCCAATCAAAACTTTGGGGGGGGGTGTCTTTTTTTTATTTGTATTCAAAAACTTTAAATCAAGCAAATGATACATAGTTTACAGTAAATTGGAAAAACAAGCAGGTACCAATGAAGGGTTCAGGATTTATACTACACCTCTACCCCAATATAACGTGACCTGATATAACACAAATTCTGATATAATGCGGTAAAGCAGCGCTCGGGGGGGGGGGGGAGGAGCTGCGCATTCCGGCGGATCAAAACAAGTTCGTTATAACACGGTTTCACCTATAACGCGGTAAGATTTTTTGGCTCCCGAGGACAGCGTTATATCGAGGTAGAGTTGTATTTAGACATTCGACTTCCAAAAATCTAAGGAAAAAAGGAAGATACTCATTTGCAGGATAGTTTTATCATGACATCTTGTGTCCAAATCAAAATTAAATTTCACTGTTCCATCTGGGGTCAAAACATTATTTTTAATTTTAACTAAGATATTATTTCATAACAACATGGAAACTTTCAAATTTCACTTCACTCCCAAGTAAAGATGGAACTTCCAACTGAAATACATCCTTTCCTTCTGTGATGGTACTATTGGCAAAGTCCTATCTTTGGCAACAAAAACTTAAGTTGAAATCCTCATCCCATTGAAATCAGCAGGAATTTTGCTATTAACTCAGTGGAGCCAGGTTTCCACCCAGAGAGCTGCTCTCATTGAAGTCAATGGCAAATCTCTTATTGACTTCAGTGGGAACAAGATTGGGCCCTTCTTTAAGATGCAAGCTCCTAATTCTGCGTTGATGGGTCTAATTCGGACATCAGATGCATTCATATACTCAATGGGAGACACACATACATACCCAAGTGCAGAATTGATCACTGTGTAGTCAAGATCTTGAGATACAGTGATACCAGCTCTGAAGCTGCTCTAAGTTATGCAGGGGAATAACCGGGCTCCTTCAACTAATCAGTGAATATGAGGAAGAACACTTTATTCGAAGTTCTGCACACAGAATAATTGCTGAGTCCAGGCGTGTCATTTTAGAGACATTGGGTCTGATTCTTAGGCCTGGTCTATACCTAAAACTTGGGTCAACCTAGCTACGTCGTTCAGGGGTTTGAAAACTTCTCTCCTCAGGCTAACACAAGTATGTTTCCTCAAGCTGGGAATCACACCCCCCAGATCCAAGTGTAAAGTGACAACACAAGGTGCACAGTCACCGTGAATCAGGGCCTGATGGGTTTGCACCATGTAAAAGTTACTTTATTCAAGTAAAATTCCCCAGACATCAGTAAGTTTGCCTGGCCCTGCAACTTTCCTGCATGATGAAACCCTAATCAGTCAGATCACTGTTTTGGTTCTGTGTTAAATAATTAAGGTGTTAAAATGACTGTTCATTGGCATGTACTCTGTGCTTTTTAAATAATTGTACGTGTGAGGTTAACGGGGATCGTCGTACACTTTATTTGAGTCAATAGCACTTGCAGGTAAATGAGTGAAAAATGATTAAATAGCAAAGATACAATCATAAATATGTGAACAGGGGCTAGATTTCCTGCACCAACTCTCTAAACACATTCTAATTTTAGCACAAGTGATGTAGTGTAGTGTTTCCACTATGGTGAATGTGATGAAATGGGCAAAATCTACCTAGTACATTGCTCAAGTTGTGTTTCTAATCTTTAACTGCATTACATCATGACTCATTCAAAGGAAAGGGTAGAGTTTCCTGCCCAATTCATTATAGAAAGAAAAGTAACATTTAGAAGGTAAAATACAAGAAATGGGAATTGTACCTGTCAGGTAGGGTTATTTTCCCATGAGAATTTTTTTCATTAAATTAAAAGAAGTATGTGTAACTGGCTGTAAGTTATCCAGCTTGTTCTTAAAAATTACAGGACTCTAAATGCAAAAATACTGAAAATACAAAGGGCCAGATCTTCAAATGGTGTAAATTAGTGTAGCTCTGTTTACACCAGCTGGAAATTTGGACCAAATGTTGTGGAAATAATTTAATGTAATACACAGTTAATTTTGTTTACGGTATATTACCTGGCCGCCTTAAATGCTACAAAATAGAAAAGTTTATAAACAGAATGAAAAATACAGTGTAGGTGATAACAATAAAATATTAAATAATTTTGGTCCAAAAAGAAAGTTTGGCCTAACAAGAGGCCATATGATATGAAATGTGTCCAGTTTTAGCTGCTTTTAGACAGTTTTTGAAAGACATTGGTAGAAATACATACTTATTCAAAATAGATATAAAAGCCCATGCTTCACATCAGCATACTACGTGTCTTCTCTGCCAAGACTGTCATTGAATAGTACTCAGACCAAGCTTGTCCGCATAAAAATAAGACAGGAAATAAACCAAAACAAAAACCACCAAACTCATCACAGAGGCTGAAGAAAAGGAAAAGGGAGAAATGTGGTCTTCACTGTTCATTCTGTCATTTCTGTAAATGTTAAATAGCTAAACCCTCTGGGAAACTGTTTGAAACTTTTCCCCATAGAGGAAAAAGTTGCCAGTTGTGCAGCCCTTCCTATCAAACATGTCTTTATTTCTAGAGACTGGACATAGCTTGGGAAAGAACTATATTTTCATACATGTTTTCCTGATTCAGGAAAATATCCCTAAATCAGGATAGCCTTTAAAAAAAGGCATGCTTAAATGCCATCCTGAAAAAGGAAGGACTTACGCATGTGTTCACATGCTTTCCTGAATTAGGAGCTTGATGGGCTTGGATTTGATTCACCAAGAGGCAAATCCAAACTCATCCCCTATAACTGCAAAGCGTCCTCTGGCAGGGATCGGTGTGGTTCCACGGCTCCAGGTGAGGACTGGCTGTGACATGGAAGTGCAAACTGTAACTTCCTGTGTAACCTGGAGCCTGGCTCTACGGGGGCATGTGAGTCAGCACGCAGGGGTTGGTGAGACAAAGCATGGACAGTGTAAGGCAGCAGCAAAGCCAGAGAATCCACTGCCATGCAAGTACCTCAAAACTTGCTCCAGAGTGCGGGGGGTGGGAAGGGGACATTACAAATATTCAGGACACTTCAAAGTTGGGCTAAAGTAGCCCCGTGCTGTAGGCTTAGACCTCAGGAGGATGCCTTCAGCTGACTCCTGTGCATTTGCCAGTATCTGGCCTATATACATGCACTGACCTCTATGCCATGGATTTGGGTCTGAGAGATCAAATACCAGATGTCTTTGGGATCAGTTTTGCAGCTGCAGTATTAGCATTAGCTTCTCCAGAGACCATCTACAGGATTGAGAAATAGCTCTAAGCTATTATTGCTATCAGAGATTTAGGATTAAAGCATCTGACATCTCAAGTTAATAGGTATCAATAATGTAGTATAGGATTTGGACCTCTACTATAGGAGTATAGGAGTGGCTGGAAGACTTGGCTTAGGTTTCTTTTAAAATGTACATCAATGCAACAATTATCTCCTTTAACAGGCTCTGTACTACATCAGTTTACCTATTTCTTTGACTATGAAGAATAGCAGCCATCTACTCTTACATCTCAGTTCAGTGCTCCCTTATGCCAGATTCTCCCTCTGTTTTTGCTACACTACAGTAAGTGGGCTGTTGGGCCACTTATTTAAATATTGCCTGAGCTGCCTCAGGAATAGTATCCGCTTCATCGATTTGTAAATACTGGAACTATGAGAATTATTTCACTGGACACTGGTAATGCTAAGATGTTGTAAGGGGCGGTATAAGAAATAACCTGAGTGTTGCTGCTTTAAGTATCATTTCTCAGGTATATATTTCTGACTAGAATTTCAGGCAACTTGACCATGCTAGATGTTTCTGACAAACAAAGTGTTTGTCTGACAAACTCTACCCTGTTAGTAGGTATTGATCCTGCGGAGAAAGGGCGAAGTAGATTCTGCTCACTTACTGAGGTTGTTGGTTTGTTACCCACACTGGACATAAGGAAAGTGGGAGTGGCTTTAGAGAGGATCTAGGGTAAGGTCTGAGCAGTCCTCAGGTAGGAATCCTGGGACAGCATAGTCTGCAGAGAAGTTTTGAGTTGAACCGTTTATTATTGTTAATTTCTTTAGATAAAACTAAACCCAAGAAAAAGGGGTGATTTTTTGACACCACATGGTTTTAGTAGAGCCATTCTGATTTGCACTTCCTGAGGATCTGGCCCTAAAATTGTATATGTACATGGCACATGTCTTCCTCTACCTAAGAGTTAGATTGGCACTTCTATTTTACAAGCATAGCATGAGACCAGTCAAATGTAAAGCTGACTCTGCAGAATAAAGAAGACCATAACTTTTCCAATTGAAATAATTTTCATAGTTTCAGTATCTACACGTGAGGAAGATAACGGTTTTCCTTTATCACCTTAGCCAATTTATATATTTGTGATCAACAGATGATGCAGAAGAGCAAACCATTTACTGTAGCTGAACTAAAATAAACAGGAGTATTTGTGGCACCTTAGAGACTAACACATTTATTTGAGCATAAGCTTTCGTGGGCTAAAACCCATTTCATCGGATGCATGCAGTGGAAAATACAGTAGGAAGATATATATATACACACACAGAGAGAACATGAAACAATAGGTGTTACCATACACACTATAATGAGAGTAACACCCATTGTTTCATGTTCTGTGTGTGTGTGTGTGTGTGTGTATGTGTATATATATATATATCTTCCTACTGTATTTTCCACTGCATGCACCCTATGAACTGGGTTCTAGCCCATGAAAGCTTATGCTCAAATAAATTTGTTAGTCTCTAAGGTGTCACAAGTACTCCTGTACTTTTTGCGGATACAGATTAACATGACTGCTACTCCGAAACCTGAACTAAAATAGGCACTCAACTACCACTATGACAAACATGTTATAGAATACTAAAATTGATACAGCCAAGATTATGAACTTTCCACTACACCTGTCCTGGCAGACACCTTATCATCAGCCTAACTATACTTACTAGTGCATCCGGAAGCCTAAGGTCAACATTCTTTCTGCTGGATGTAGCAGTTGGGCTTTGTTGGTTTTTTAATTATAAACGATTCTTATAAAGATAAACTGCAGTGTCGTATCTAATCCTAAAGATTATATTTTAAAAACTGAGGCCAAGATAAATGTGCACTGCCATCATGACAAGAAGAGAAACTGGATAAATACACTATGAAAAGATTAATAAAAAAGAAAATGAGACTTATATAATTTGAAAACTAATTTGAACTCCTTTATTTTCCCTATTTCCCCTCTAGTCCAAACTATTAAAACATTAAGGACTGGTTTGTACAATGTTAGCAAGCACTTACTCACATGAGTAGCCCAACTGAAGTTAATGTCCATTATGCAACCTTAAATATGCAAGAGAATAGCTCACTCTGGAAACATTTAAATTTTTTTTCTTATAGGGATTCCTCTGAGACTTTTGAGAAAAGAATAAGCGGAACTCTCTATACGAAAATCCACCCCCCCCCAAAACAGATGTGTAAAATGAGTCATTGTTCAAAGAAAATGGTACTAACTGTAACATTGGCTGTAAAAAGAGAAAAAGAAATATATATTGTATGTTTGCTTTGAAGAGACTGTCCTCTGGTGGGGTAAATCGGTAAATTTTTTCTCCTCTCTAAATAATACAGATAAGAATTTATAAAACCAAGATACAAGAAAGACTATTTGTGTTAAACACATAATTCTTTAGGATTAAGGTCAGCAGAGCTGCTTGTTGGCTGAAGGAAAGTACTTAGGCATGTGCAGTTTGCAGGAAGTTAAGTGGGCTAGGGCTTCAGTAATGCTGCTTTTTACTTTATATGACTCCTCCATTTTTATTGAGTCTCCTTAAACTCCTGCTGTTCCAAACCTGTGTCATGGTTAAAGTAAGACAGGTTGCTTA
Source organism: Trachemys scripta elegans (assembly GCF_013100865.1). NCBI lineage: Eukaryota > Metazoa > Chordata > Testudines > Emydidae > Trachemys > Trachemys scripta. Next base: position 182,862,351 of record NC_048298.1, read on the forward strand.
CATAGGCCCCCCAATTTGGCAAGGTACTTAAGCACATACTTACCTATAAGCACGTGTTTAAGGGCTCTCTACTGAATCATGGCCCTTGAAAGAAGCATATTTGTGCTGAGTTCTTACAAACACACAACTGTGTCTTAACTGTTATCCATATATGGGTATAAATGGGATTAGGGGAGGTGTCTGATTTGTTTGAACAACATCCAGAGAAAAAAGCGAAACACTGTGAACACTATCAGATTGTAATTCTGATTTCCTGCAACTAATCATGAAAGGAACTGGCTTAAGTAAATCATCTTCCTACTGGAAATGACAGTTCTTCCTGGGAGGGGGCAAAAACCCAGGGAGGAACACTTTAACTATACAATAGATCTGGGGCAGAAGGAAGGAAACACAGCTCAGGTTTTATATGCCAGGGATTAATGCTTCCTCTCAATTCCCTCCCCACCCCTTTTTAAAGTTAATTAATACCTTTGTCTGAAAGGGAGATTTTTAGATGGTATTTTGAAAACATAAACTGCAGAACTGCAGCTACCTTGTGTAGACTTATATATACTCTAAAAATACAGGGGAATAGATCAACTTTTTAAACATTTTTATTTTCCAAAAAATAAAGTGTTTAAAAGTATTACTATACAATATAAAGGAGAAGGGGGGAAAAGAGAGAAATCCAACAGAATAAGATAACAGCTATATTTTTTAAAGTCTTAAAAATCAGAGCGTCTCAAAGATTTCCCATTATATACATGTTAATCTCTTAATCACCTAACAAATGGGCTAGTCACAGATCAACATAAGAAATCCTTACTGAATTACCATAAACCCTGTGAAATGTGAAATCTTGATATGCAACCAGATGATAATAAAATGATTGCTACAAAATCCAGTGTGTGTATGGCTTGTATAGGGCATTAAATAGGAGAAATGGCCCATTAAATTGAAATTACTCGGTTTAAGTTAGAGTAAGTGTCCTTCTCTAGCCTTGTATCTCTACCAAAATCTGAATGAGCACTGAGAAGTTACAACCACACAAATACATGCTTGGTTTGCCAGCAGGAAGCACTTTTATTGTAATGGCATTCACATTCCCATCAGTGAAATTGTAGAACTGTGTAATCTGCTCTCTCCCTAGTTATTTTTTATTATTATTATTTTGGAACGGATTCAAGAGGAAAGTAGGTCAAAACATTTGAAGAGCGATTGGCCAACATTTTGTACATTTAGCAAATTCGGTTGCCTAAAATCACTGTCAGCAAAATGTTCTGGATGCACGGTCATCTTCTCAAAGCTGCTGCTACTAAATTCTAATACTAATACATTAGAATGCTGCTCTTTTATACTATGAAATAACAAATTTAAAGTTGTTTTTATACAGGGTAATGTTAATCAATCATTTCCTTAAAACATCATCATAATGTAAAGGAAAGGAAAGAATACAGTCCAAAAAGAAAGTGTATGAACTGTAGTAATCCCAGGTATTGTTAGCATTATCAATCTAAGTGCTGTCTTTACCATATAGTAGAAAATCTTCCTTCTCTTTTTGTTTCAATCATTCTGCAAGTTATTGTCAAAATCTTCCATAGTTAAATCACATGAAAGGGCAACATAACAATTCTGGAATGCTTGGGAAAAGCAGATGATAACCTGAAGCTTTAGTTCATGCCCATTAATGCAAGATCAAGCACCAATAAATGCAGCATCAGATCTTTTTGGTATTGCCAAGACCTGATTGTGTAAGTCCACTGGCCCTGTGTGAAAGCAGTATTCTCCAGCTGAGTGTTCAGTACATCATGATTCTAGGGTGGGTTGAACTGTGAAAACAGATTTGGATGTATCCTCAGATGTAAAAGACACCCTGTTACAAGTATGAGTTTCCTGAAGTACATCTATCTACTGTGCAGTAAATCAGAGAATAAAGTTAACAGAGGAATCTTGGAGGCATACAAGCTACTCTGCAGCTACACAGGCTTTCTACTTGACCCAGCTGAGTGACTTTTGGGCCTGGTACCATAATCACCAGCATTATCCCAGGAGTCTTCAACATCCGTGCAGATGACAACTCTTCTTACCAACTAGAGATCTCATAGTTCTCTTGTCAACTGTAGCCTTAAGAGTGATTCAAGAGTTTGCTTGTGCGAGTTGGTACATTCTGGGTCTACCCTTTGGCCTTAGCTGAATAAGATTGGCCATAATCTGCACACCACAGCTACCAAACCATGGGCCCTACCCATCTCTAAAGTGTTAGAGGAAAGGACAGAAAGGCAAAGAAATATATATATATGGACGTATGCTTCCTGTTCCCTTAGATTCGCCCCTTCCTATCCAGCAACTGTCAACTGGTAGGTTTGATTTTTTCCACAGAGGGTTTCTCCCAGCTCGAATAACGAGGAGTCAGTTGGAATAAGGTGAACAACAAATAAAGTGTATTGAAGGATTGGTGTACAATGAATAGGGCAAAGGAAAAAAGGGAGTAAACAATAAAATTATGCAATACAATGATTTCCCAAAATAAACCCTATAAACAGGTAAGTAAACCCTTTAATAGAAACCTCCTTCTATAGATCAAGTGTAGATTGTTGCCTAGAACCTCAATCTTCTGGCTAGTTGAAAGCCATCGGAGAGGAGTTCTAGGGAGTCCCTTGATGTTCCTCTGGGTCTGAAGAAGAGTATATGGTACGTCGAGGGACAGCAGCTGAAGAGGGATGATGGTAAGTGGGATGTGATTGTCTGTCCTCTTCTCCTTGCAGGTGATAGCAAATACACATCCAAGTGGAAGCAGACCTGTGAAAGGAAAACCCTAGCCCCCTCTACCACTAGGATGGGTTGGTGAGTGCAAGTCAGACCCGCGACAGTCCCTTACTGTCACTCAGATGGACAGCACCTGAACAGTACTCGGGGCAGACTTATATAATCTGGCCCGGGAAACTCAGTAGAAGGAGCCAAAAACGCCTTCTGAGAAACCCCGTGGAAAAGGCGGTAAAAAACAGTTCCATCCAGAAGTTGTTTACCACTTCTGAGAAGAAATAAAAGGCGGAAAAATTGTAATCTGCTGGGTCACATGGGCACAAACTCCATTTTGGGAGCCAATATGGGTTCCTGAAATTATACAAAACATACAAAATGGACGTAACCCAACAAACGGGGGCAAAAGGTGTAAGGTGATCATGTGCCCATGGAGATAGATAGATAATATATGATTGGATATGACTAGATTATGGTACCAGCACCAATTAGGGGGAGGGATAGCTCAGTGGTTTGAGCATTAGCCTGCTAAATCCAGGGTTGTGAGTTCAAACCTTGAGGGGGCCACTTAGGGATCTGGGGCAAAATCAGTACTTGGTCCTGCTAGTGAAGGCAGGGGGCTGGACTTGATGACCTTCAAGGTCCCCTTCAGTTCTAGGAGATAGGATATCTCCATTAATTTAGAGGAATAAAGCTGTCCTGCCTTTGGAACAGAGACCTGAGCAATGGACTAAAACTAATCATGGGAACACTATGCCATGACTGTGTAAGAGACCAAGAGATTTTCCTATTCCTACACCTTAGCATTGTCAAAGTTGAGATCAGCAGCATTGTCCTGAATGGCATGTAGGCTGACTAACCCGACTGCCTCTGTCAGGTTACAGAGCTGAATGTCTCACTACAAGGAGTGTAGATGAAATTCATATCCGCAGTTCTGAATGTCATGGAAATGTTCAACATGGCCACCTGCAGTATGGACCCAGGTCCCATATGAATGGAGAAAACCAGTGAAGAATGTCTGAGTCCTTAACAAATAAGGATTATTAATATCATCAACATGAACATTTGACCTTTGACTATAACCAGGAGGTGATCACTTAGGTGACCATTGATACCATTGTTACTTTGCCACATCCATGTTTGAAACCAGCCAATCTGGGACACAAATTTGGAGAATATGATGTTGCTGGAATTTGTCTGTCACCACCTTCTTAAAAAGGAAGGTTAAAGACTGGCAGTAATTAGAGAGCTCATTAATGTCAAGCAATGCGTTGAAAGCAAGAGTCAGTCAACAACATACAAAAAGTTTACTAGTAGCTTCAGGAAGGTACTGTGTGTATCAGCAACCTTCAGTACCTTTGATCACAAAGCACTGCTGACTTGATTACAGGACCTGGCAAGTGTGGATGAAGGTGCATTGAGGTAGCTTTGCCTATTCCTATTGGAGCGAGCCAAAGGACTGAGATTGACAACTGGTCTCGCATTTTGAGAGCTCTAACCCTGAGTCCAACTCTGAGTACCACATAATTCAGTCTTTTCGTCCCTCTTGTTAAAAATATGGAGGTGATTGAGGTACTATGGGCTATCATGTCACCAAGGCACTTGACACTTAGCTCTATGTCTCCATTTCAGTAACCCCAGAGAATAGTGATTCCCCGTTCTCCATGTGTCATGCGTAGATAATAAGAAGATGGAAACCACATGCCTTTGGCTTAATTTGGAAAAGATGGGTGCAATTTTCTGGAAGAGGTCTGTGACTGCACTATCAACCGAGTCGTCAAATGCTATTTCAGAATTGTAAACTAACTGGGGGGGCAGCACACCTTGTTTCACAGATCTTTGTACAACTAGAAATGTAGAAGAGTGCAAAATTTAAAAAATCGCAGTACACCTGAAATAACTAACACCCACTTAACAGCACTGAAGATAAAGTTGGGAGAAAATATTAAAATTACATGCTTCAAACGTTTAGCAGCAGACCCAACCAACACCTTTTACACTGGGTACTGCTACATTGCAGCTGGAAGCATGCTTCCCAGAGCTTCTCTGCTCAAGCTAGCTCATTAAAATAGCCCTGTAGCAGCAGCTCAGGGTAGTTGTTTGAATACAGATCCACCCACACTCCTTTATAAGGTACTCAGGCAACTAGCCCAATCTGCCACTCATGGCATCCTCAGCTACACTGCTATTTTCAGTGCACTGACTCGAGCAAAGCTAACACACACCTGTCTTCTCATGCTGGGAAGCACGCTCCGAGCTCCAGTGTAGATGTATCTATAGACACCTTCATCCACACTGAACTCTCTCTGGCAGAAAATACTGTTAAGGGCTTGCTGAAAGGGAATATCAAAGCTGACCATGTGACTTCATAATGTGTGAATGTCCAAGGGTTTGGAAATTAAGTAAAGACAAGAATCTGAAAATGCAGGTATCAAATTTATTCCTGGTGTTACTCCACTGATTTCATGCAAGTTACAGCAGGGATGGATTTGGCCCTAGGAGCTTGGCCAAGCATACTGAGCACAACATTTTTGGTTGCAAAATCTTGTAACTTTTGGTTCTTTCATGAGACTTCCAGTGTTCTTCAGTGTAACCCACACCAGAAAAGCCACAAGAAAGGCAGTCCTCTGCAGCAGAATTTCAGCAGCCCACTTCTGACTCTGCCCAAAGAAAGGTCAGAGACATGTAAACAGTTTCAAATGAACTTTTTATACCTCAGAAAAACGGGTACTACTTAATTTTAGGCAAAGGTTGCAGTTGCTCCTTATTTTATCCAAATTATTTTTCCCATCCCTTTTTAAACCTGTCTGCTTTCTCTGGAAAAAAATTAAAAGCACATCTGTTCAACTAGTCTATCTAGAGGGGGGGGGTGAGTATGTTACCGAACTCTATGAAATAAAGTTGCAGTAACTTCAATGGAACTATGCAGATTTACACCAACTAAGAATCTGGCCCACAGTTTTTAAGGCCAGAGGGGACTTCATGATTATCTTGTGTGACCTCCTGCATTACACAGGCCACAGAATTTCACCCAGTAATTTGTGCAGTGAAAAAAATTATTCTTCCCTACTACTTAAAATAACTATCAATCCCAATAACTTCTGCTCTAGTACAACCACACCTATTAGAAAGACATTCCAATCACAATTTAAAGGCCAAATGGAGAACAGAATTATAGGGGAGCTTATTTCCTTTTAGATGGATGTGCACATAAAGATCATATTTGCATTCAAAATGCCAGTAGTTGACTGGAAAGATGCCTGATGGGAAGGATGAAATTGGAAATACCATGCTTTTTCCAGATCTGAAGAGGACAGCTTTCTAAGAAAGAAAGAAATGGACTGGATAGTTTACAACACAAATAGTATTCAAGAGCATTTCTCAAACAGTACTATTTGGTACCCATGTTGAAAAAGAAGGGGGGGAAAGAATTAATGGGCATAGAGTCTGACTTCTCCCCATTACTCATGGTTTCTCCAGAGCAAAGTGTGACAGATACAACCTCATGCAGAATCTTTGGGGACCGTTGTATTACATTTATGAACAGTTGATGTATGATTGTGTTCTACTCCAGAGGAGATGATTACCACAGCTCCTCCAGAAACTAAAAACAGTGCTGGGGAGGGGGAAGAGAATAATTACCCCTGGGATTGTCAACAGCTTCAGAGAAGCCCCACTCCCTATGATATTTGCATATACTGGTTGAGGCTGGGTGTTCCAGAGGGAAAGAAACAAAGGAAGTGCATGTGGTATAAAAGGATGAGCTTGAACTGACTTGTAGCCTTCATTTTGATTCAGCAGACAAACAGGAATTTTGTTCCTGTGGGGAGATGGGGAGTCCCCAACCCTTGCTGAAGGGTTGGGAAGGCTTTGACCTACTAGGGCCCCGTAAGACTGATGGGTGATTCCTGATACGTTTAGTAAGTGTGTAGGAACTTTTATTGTTTTCTCTTGTTTGTTCTATGAATAAATGTACTCTGCTGAGAAAACCAGTAACTTGTAACTGCTGGCATACACTGGTCACAGCCCTTGGAGAGAAAGCACAGTGCAAGTGCTGGCCTTTAGGCGGACTGGCTTGCTAAGGGTATCACAGGGGGATGTGCAGCCTTAAAACCCCGTCAGAAGGAAGTGAGGCCATATGTGCTGGAACTAGGGGTTCTGGGGGTAGTGCCAGAGCCTTGGCTTGAAGTGGTTTCCATTATGTACAGGGTTTACAGTTTGGTTCAATGGCTCTCAGCACCCTCACTATACAAATTGTTCCAGCACCACTGAGTGGAGCGCACACCCCTGCCCAGAGACAGGTGAAAGCTGGAGGCCTGAAATCTGACTGGATATTCCTGGAATGGACCACAGAGAGGAGATCTAGGTGCTTTTACCCTAAAACTGTGAAACAAGGTTCTGGCACATTGGCAGGACAATGTGAGGAAGTTTGGATTGCCATTAGTCAAGAACAGTACAACATGGGCAATAAATCCAATTCAAATTAGAAAAATAGAGCAGAATCAGCTATCTTAAAATTAAGTCTTTCCCCACCGGAAAGAGGCAATGAAATTCCTCCTGGACCCTTGCAGCTGTTCACTTCCCTTATTGCAGCTGGGCCACAGTCTTTCCACCTCCAAGGGGAAAAAACTTAGTGCAAGTTAGTGCTGGTTGGAGCAAGAAATCTGGAAATCTACCAACTTTGGAGGGCAGCATGCTACACAGATCAGCTATTCGTCTTCCAGGCCCAAAACACCCTCCCACCAAACCAGTGGATTCCAGCCATTCAGAGGGGATTCTGAATGCAAAGCAGGAAAGGGGAGAAAGAAGGATGCAGGTTCACTATTTCCCGTTTCTACTAGCTTAGAAGTCTTTCCTTCTCCTTTTCCCCTTCTCTTCTCTCATCCACACCATACAGCAGAGGAACACGCCAGCTGGTCCACAGCATATCTATGTAAAATTATCCCCTTGAAGCTTGAAAACAGATTTGATTCTGCACTTTCTCATGTCTTGTGAACTCAAGCTATACTGTATAATTTTCTGTGAGTTGATCCTTTAATATCTCAAAATCCACATTAACAGCACACAATCTTTTAACAGACATTTGTAACAACTTTCAAGCATTTCATGTCAGACTTCATCACAATGATTTCATTTGGCTACACATGGAACACATCTGTATGGTTATAGAAGATGGAAATAGCTCACCCAAAATGGGCATTGGAGGATCTGGGATCGATTTGGAGCAGATTGCCTTATAAGAAATCTTGTCCAAACCTTGAATGATGTCTATTAAAGCTTGCTATAAAGTACAGCTTTTTGTAAATGTTGACGTCATGACTGCCACATTTCAAGCTAGACCAAACAATATTAAACTGCAGAAAGAAAAACAAATTATCACTAGGTCCAAACGTATGTGAAAGTCTACAAACAAACAGTGCATGCATTCAGTTTTCATGTCACTTTGGTAGTATGGCTGCCTGATGACAGCTTGTTTCATTAACTGCTGATATTTTTTTTTTAAATGGCTACAGAAAATGACAGCTTAACCTGTGTTTAAACACGCTGTTTGTCAAAACAAGATCTAAAGCAATTATGTGTACTAGCTACAGACTGGCTGATATTGAACTGAAATACCGCAAGGATAATTGGGTAATTTGACCTGCCTGGTAGTCCAAGAAAGGGTGCATTGGTTGGTTGCCTCTGGCCTGGGGCAGGAGCAAACATTGTCAGCAGTATCCAGCCTGGAGGGAAAACAGGAAAATGAGAAGATGAGACCGCAGGAAATCAGTGTCATGAAAAAACATGTTGTACCTGAGACAGGAGGAAGGAAGAGGATGACATGGCCTGGCCTACAAGTCCTTTGTTCTACGTGAGACCCGGTTCCCAGTGATCTGCAGCTGCATGCAGTGGAACTGGAAGTATAGTGTCACCACTACTATAATTTTCAGCATCCCAATTTTCATTTAAGGAGTCATTTGACAGCAAGTTTAAGCAGTGTGCAGAGCACAGTGTACATACCAAGCCAATGGTGCCATTCTTTACTGGTCATAATGATGACTAGGAGGGCTAGAGAGTGCAAAGTGTGCTACTAACAGAAGGCATACCAAGGTCTACATGCATGAAAACATTCAATGGAAACCAGACTTGTTACTGAACGCTTTACTTGATCAACACAAAAAAGTTATGATCAAGAATTTTCCAATACAATGCACAGCCTTTAAAAACTAACGTTTTAAAATAACATCTTAAGTGCTACTTTTGAAAATTCCCCATCCTATTTATAGGGAAATATCATAAATAGCAGGAAAAGCAGTAAGTGGCACATATAAGGACTCCCAGTCTATATTTTGTTTCTAAATTTCTTCAGAAACAGGGCACATATAAAAAGAATGTTTTTGTATTTTATAATAGAGTAATTATATCTGTATAACAACCCAAAGAATAGTTTCCATGCTCATTATGATGCCTAATCCTGCAGTCCATAGTTATGTTAAAAAAAACCTTATTTACTACCAGGATAATATCTTGGCTCTCTTATTGGGCTTGTTCTTGTGTAGACTTGGCTCCAAGTCACTACCAGGTCTGTTCACTTAAAATGGATTTATAAAGGCTCCTTATTGGCCATGTTTCCCATTTCCTACGGCATAATAGACTCTTCTTGTTTATCCATATCCACTTGTATAAAATCTGACCACTGAACAACTATAAAATACTTCTGAAAATTATAAAGCAAACATACCACACCCAGTGCAGAGGAGCAATTGCCATAACTGAACATTATGGAAAGGTCATTATCTAGCCATCTGATGTGTTCAGTTCTTTCACAGAAAAGTGCTAGGTTAATTAACCTTGTAACCTCTTATCCAGCTTTTTCTCTGAATCAAACTTTGTTCTTTTGAAGTAACCCTGTGGTACTATTGTCTATTGTTTTTCAGTCTTCAGTAATCCCCACTGCTATGAGGTCATGGTTTTATTAATGTGTTTATCACAAACAGCTACACAAAAAGAGGTTATTTACAGAAAGAACCATGAGACAATATCAATTCCTTATTCTAGTTCCTGTTTTTCTTCACTGCCATGCTTAAATTACACATATAAGTAGCAATTTCCTCCTCCATCATGCAAATGGGGTCTTAGCTACCATTTTCTTTTTCCTATATATTTGTGCATGATTGACACCATAAATTATGGAAAGGATTATGTACTCGTGAGAGTTGCTGGCTATAGGCTCCTGCTGTTATGTGGAGGAATATCACTCTATTCATTCTACACAAAATACTTCTCTTTACCATGTTAATAATGTCTAATGGGTTAGCTGCTGTTGTCAAAATGGAGATCTGATCAACATACATATGACTATTGATGTCACATTATCACGCTTACCGCATTCATGTTTTAATAAACCTGTTTTTGTCAGCCCGGCTCTTTGCTCAGCAGTGATATATGGCCTTTCTGCAGCCTCTTATTGTAATGTGAAATCCATTTTATGAACCAAAGAATAATAATGTTAGGGTGATCCAATCCTCAGAGTGACCACCCACTCATCTGCTATATAGGCCTCAGGCACTAGTACTGAGCATTGTCAGCTCACTACAGATAACAGGTCAGTTGTTATCAGCACCTTGCTGCTGTCTCCTTCCATTTACACTAAACATGTGGAGGCACAGCTGTACTGCTGTCAGTGTGCCAGTTTCATGTGTTCTCCTGGACATGTTAACCAAATATATCTGCACGTTTACCCAGCCCAGTTATCCTGCTAGTGCACTTCATTCAACAATATTGTGCCAGTGAGTCTGATGGAGAAGGCTACCCCAAGCAGGATGTGTGACTGTGTGGAGTTTGCATTTGGGGAAGCACAGACCTAGTGTAAGCTGCTATTTCTCAGACCACATCTGATTTGCAGAGTCACTAAGTAGGTTTGTGTCACCTTGTGTTCTCTGTAACCTCACTTTGCACTGCCCTAAGCACCACTTTTATATGATCAGCACAGACTTTGACCCTGAGTTTTCAGTACCAAAATCTTCTTAGTTGCTGCTGCTGTTGTACTTGTTTATTATGTAGAGACTAAACCTCAAACAGGTTTAAGTTAAAGAGACAAGCTAATGTACTTAACATCATAACACAAAAAAATAAAGCACACTGAGTTTTTTTAGAAATTGTAACAATGACCAATTTCATCTACTGAAAATGCTCACGCTTTCCCCGTTTCCTTAAATATTAAGTACAGTTGTTGAGTATGACGTGTTGCTCTTTGTAGAATTCATAGCCACTACAATGAATGATGCTGACTGTGATCCTGGAGAGAACCCATTAAGTATATAATTCATCACATTTCATCCACACTCAAACAGCTTGTTGCTTGCTTCATTGTAGAGACTACAGTTTCATCTGAATGGTTCTTGAATGGCTCTTTGTAGAAGTCATAGCCACTACAATGAATGACACTGACTGTGATCCTGGAGAGAACCCATTAAGTATATAATTCACCACATTTCATCCACACTCAAACAGCACGTTGCTTGCTTCATTGTAGAGACTACAATTTCATTTGAATGGTTAACCTCCAAACTCCTATCCAACAGTCACAGTTGCTTAGCTTGTACTTGAAAATTCTGTGCATCGCTGACTGCAACTGCATAGAAAGTTCACTGCATAGAAAATTCACTGCATGAAGTTTTCTTGCAAAAACAAAGTCACTGCTGGATTGTAGCTCTGGAACTATATCTGATATCAAATGAAAAATGTGATTTATGCAGTTGAAAATGAAGATCATCAATTCTCAAATGTAGACCACAATGACAACTTGTGTTTGGCTTATTTAAATTTTTATACTTAAATTCCTGCAAGGTTTGGTGGAACCAAATGACAACTGACAAGAAATCAAAATTCTCATAATTCCTTTTAAAGATAAATTATAGATTGGATCTAGATTTGGCAAAAACAAGCAGAAAATATGATCACAATTCTTTTTCAAGGCAACTTTTTCTTACACCAGTTTGACTAGCTACAATAGGCCTGTAAAAGTGATCAAAATTCACACCAGTATTTTTTGAGGTCCTATATTTTTATAGCCATGGAAAATTGAGAGAAAGAATTGAATAGGTTCCTGAAACAGATATTCTTAATGTCTGAATATGAAGTCAGTATAACATTAAAAGATAATTAGCTTAAATTTGATATTATACAAAGAATACATGCTTTGAAACTGAACACCCTGACTCATTACATAATGTTGTCAATGTAATTTAGATTTTATAATGAAATTAAATGTGGGAAAGCTTTAAATAATTTACAGTGTATTGAAAAAAATAGATACAAACACTTCCAGAGTTATTTGTGGTATGTACATGAATTGATATTATGATACAAAATATCTATTAATAGCTCAGAAGCATTTAAAATATGATAGACAATCATTCTTTGCAGTTTTATTTTAACATTACAACCTATACTACTATACATTGTCATAGAAATCACAACAACTGAGACTGTTCAAAGACTATGGATTATTTTGTTTCAAGTCTACTCTGGAGTGAAATACAAACTGAAATTTTTAAGGAATGAAGTATTGGGTTTTCTTCTTTGGGACCACAATTCATGTAATCCAAGCTGAATCTGACATCGCAAATAAATCCAGTTGTCTAGAGTGCAATAAGAGACAGTAGTCCAATGCACACTTCTACAGCACAACATCATTCGGTTGTCAAGAGAAGTTTAACTGAAATAAGAGACTATTCATTTCTTACTCTACTCTCTGAAACGTATTTGGCTTAAAGCTTCCTGTTCTGCTTCTACTGCATAAATAAATGCTGGACTTGTGTTCGTATATTTTATACATTGGTTAACTTTTCGTAATTTCGACATTTTTTTTTTTCAGTAGCTTCTGAAAATGGGGGAGAAAATCACCTACTTGCATGTACTTTGTGACTGTATTTATTCTCCTAACTACCCACTTCCAGTTCTGCAATCCCAGTTCTGCAGTTCATCTGTGGGCAAAAATCTATTGGACATCAGCTGGCCACATGGAAATCCATCATGTTTTGCCCCTGTTGGGACAAAACCTACGTAGGATGCAGCCCAAGAGCATAGGGAAGTGGCATAGAACTATAGCTGAAGAAAATCATATCCTTGCAAAAGTCACACTCAAAAAGTACTTTCTCTCCTTTAAAAAAACAACAAGGAGTCTGGTGGCACCTTAAAGACTAACAGATTTATTTGGGCATAAACTTTCATGGGTAAAAACCTCACTTCTTCAGATGCATAGAGTGAAAGTTACAGATGCAGACATTATATACTGACACATGGAGAGAAGGGAGTTACTTCGCAAATGGAGAACCAGTGTTGACAGGGCCAATTCAATCACCCTGAAGTAACTCCCTTCTCTCCATGTGTTAGTATATAATGCCTGCATCTGTAACTTTCACTCTGTGCATCTGAAGAAGTGAGGTTTTTACCCACGAAAGCTTATGCCCAAATAAATCTGTTAGTCTTTAAGGTGCCACCAGACTCCTTGTTGTTTTTGTAGATACAGACTAACACGGCTACCCCCTGATACTTTCTCTCCTTTGTGATCCCATAGTGGTAGGTAATAGATGAAACCAAGAGGAAGAGAGAGAAAATACTGACAAAATGTACTTCCTTTTCCCAGTTTCTCACTTGTTTATTCCATGTCCTGTCTGGAAGGATTCCAGCTAAAAATCACTTTTCATGCTGTGATTTAAATATACACTTGATTTAGCAAATATGTAAGTAAGGAGTAGCTAGCTTCTCAGCTTCTGGTCACTGACAGGACTTTAAACATCTTCATGCTTCTTTTCAAAGATCAGTGGACAAGTTTATGTCTTGTTTTTTGGAGACATGAGCACAGGAGGAAGGAAGTAAAGTTAAGTTCCGTTGTTATTTCCCCCCACCCCCCATGTAAACTTTTGTGTCATATGCTGCACTGTGTTTTGACACCATTTTTCATTTTGATTTGTTTGAAGTTATATTTGCAAAAATTGCTTCATCGCATCAGAAAATATCTAACATACTTAACCCTTTTATATACAGAATGTTTTAAAGGAAAACTGAAAAAATAAAGGGGTCAGCTTCTGCACTCAGCTACAGATGGGTAAATCGGCATAGCTCCAGTGACTTCAAATGTCACCATTCAGTCTGAAGTCAGCGGAACTATGCTAATTTTTTACCAGCTGAGGAGCTAGCCTGCTGTATCTATATGGAATACATGATAGTATGGTACAAGGGTTTATGTCTGCAATACTTTGAGTGGGGAAGCCACGAGTGAGCTGGCAGGTCATCCCTTTATACCACACCATGCTATCATCAGTCCTCAAACTCTATTTCTAGCCTTTTTCTCCCACAAAATCCTAGTTTTCCAATCTCTGATGTGTGGTCCCACTGCACAAGATGATGAATAATTGACAACAGAAAGCTTTGAGGCCTTAGTGAACTCTTAAAGTAAAGACTTTTCTCTTGGCATTCTAGACTACAGCAGTACACACTCCACTTCAAAACTTAGTGCCTCATAAATACCAATGGAGGTACTTTCACATGGGACCTAGCCAGCACATTCAGTTCACATTAGTGTAACTCCATAAAGCTGAGGAAAGGTGAGTAATTAAGGCTCCAGTTGAAGCCAACAGTTGATACCTTTGTCCAAAGTTAAAATATAATTCAAACTAAAATAAAATGTTTGGATGGTACCGTTGTCTCCAGGAGACTGCAGTGCGTGTCCGGGTGCTGAAATGAGCTACTGGGCAGCAGTAACCACAGCCGATAGGACTGAAATTTCCAGCGCCTGCATTGACTGTGCCACAGCAAAGGCAACTGCATTTAAGCAGCCTCGGCAATATGATGCATTTAATTATTAAACAGTTACTCTGCTTTGACTCAGCCATGCTAAAAACACGTAGTTACAAGTCCATATACTCAGCACTGTCACTGGTCACATGTGAGCAGAGTTTTATAAGGAGGAGGAGCACGGTAAATCAGGTTTGATTCACAGCTCCACTCATGACAGAACTCTGCACTGGTCACTTGCTAAAGACAGACACTTCTTTACTGTTCCAGCAAGTTTAAAGACCCAATCCTGAAAATACAAATGAATGCAATATTTACTACCAGGAGTTGTCCTACCAGTTTAAATTCCAGAATTCTAAAACTTTTTATTTTAAGTAAAACTTTGCAAAAAAGCTGCAGGTTTTAGGCCACTGACATATCACAAAAAAAAGTAGCATAAAGCAAACTACAGTTATGAAGCAGGATTCAGAGAAAGAGACAAGGGATGAATAGAGGCATTTGGAAGTAAAGAAAGAGAACGTGTGAGCTAGAAGCAGGCAGAGAATCCAGTGACCTCAGAACCCCAGAGACTTAGAAACAAGGTAGAAAAGGTTTTCTCTGGAAGGTTACAAAGAAAGACGTCATCACATTGGCTCAAGTAGTGTTGCTGTTAATTTGACTCCAGTGCTGTGTTTACCACACTGCCTCTTGCTACTATAAAGGCACTGAACTAATTCCAGAATGTTAGCCATAAAGGAACTCAAAGCAAGACCCTAGAGATGAAGAAGAGAGGCTATCAGCTTAGCATGGCACCAGATGGCAATAACTGCACATGTTGAAATAATGCTGATAGAAGAGATGAATAACTACAGAGCACAATATAATCCCAGAATCTGTTTTTGGAACATGTGACCAATGTGGCCTCAGCAGGAATTTATTTTTTCATGAATATCTCACAGGTTTATATGCCATTTTGAAAGGGACTTACATTCATTTTTGAATTGGACAGCTATGGATTGTAGCTGGATAGTAACTGTAAGGTACGAGTTGTCTTCTTGTATCCCTAGTATTTGAGATTCTGCTGTTCCAGTACAAAGAGCCAGGGCCAAGCTGGCAAAGTTGCATGTATGCCAACATTTTTGTTAGTTTTATTTTCTCCCCACAGCTTCTCTGTGTGCCCTGCATGTGGCATCGGATTTCTGGCAGCCATCACACTGAACAATAGACATATTCTGGGCAAACCAATAGGTGCAGAGTTCTGTCAAATGTGAACAGTGCCTGTATGAGGCCTTCAAACATGAACAAAGCAGGGGAACAATATTTGGCTATACATTTCTTGCAGTGTGTAAACCAAAAGGGATTTTTGCAGACTTATAGAACTCTTTCAACACTATTCTGTTCTATGGTGTGATACATTTTCTTTGCTATATAAGACTACGATGAGCCAGAGCAGATGAAAGAAAAACATCTCCAATCAACTGCAAAACATAGTATTAAAATGCTTAACTGTCATCATACAGACCTCATGCAAACAACTGTAATACAACCTTGATAGATGATTGTCACACTTACTTATTTCTAGCAGCATCCACAGTGATTTAGCATTTCCCAGATAGAAAAGAAGGTATGATCCCTTCCTCGTTATGGTTCCTTGCATGTGTAAAGGACAACATAGAAGAAGGCACAGAAATGTTGGTTTGCGAAGCCAGGCAGCACTGGAGAAGTGGAGAGGACAGGGAAAGACCTGGAATCAGACAAGGGGAGATAAATAATGGGTAATGAAGGGCTTTTGAGGCATTAACACCAGGAAAGGAACCATAATGCATCCTTCAAGAAACAGTATTAAAGAGGCTACAGCCTATGGAACACTTCTGCCAGGAGCTTAGTGGCAGCAAAAAGGGAAAAACTGAATACTCCCTCCCTGGGCACCTTTAACAGGCAGAACTTCTCCACTCACAAGCACTCCAAGACTGTACAAACAAGAGAAGCTTTATTCAGGGAAAGGGAATATAGTCTAAACTTGGGAAAACGTAGCAACAGCATATATATGTGAAGACAGATTCAATATCACTCTCCCCTTTCGGTAACTTTGGCAGTCCATCTAACTCCCTTCCCACCCACCAGTGAGGCCTCACCAAAATACAATTAGCTTTGATGCTGTCCTCTGTGTTGTCTCTCCCTACAAAGTCCCCACAGGAGAGGAACCAAGAACAGCCAGGAACCTTGAGCAAAGTCCTGGATGCTTGAATATAAGAGCTGTTTGCGGTCTTTCAACCTCGCTGAGAGCCCACCACCCATAAAAATCCAAGTTCATATATAGTCATAGTGACCCCGCAAGTGTCGCCAGAGGAACTGTGGGTAAGTAACCTATGCAAATGAAGTTTGATATGGCAGCACTTTTTCCTTTTCACCAACAGAGTGAGTAGAGAGTTCTTTTCCCTCTGGAGCTTCTGGCCATAGGGCTTAACCCATGTAATAAAGATATGATTTGTGTTTCTGAAGGGATAATTCACTCCTGCTGCTTGCTTTGTGTCCCAGAGACACAAATTATGTCCCAGCTCATTCCTCATGTAGGTTGAGTGAGTGCCGTGGAGTTACACCAAGGATGAATTTGGACTCCTTTCTCCTGTGGAATCAAAATCTTTTCCACATAGCCACAGACTGTGATGGGGAGTAACCAGCAGGGGCCAATGAAACCTTAAGAAACAAAATACATTCATGGACAAATGTTCTCAAGTCATAAGGAACAAGGGGGAGAGTAATATTAAAACTAAGTGACATACACACTGTAAGCTGAATAGGTTCTCAATAAAACGATTTGATATTTCCATGAGGCATCGGCAACTCTTTATATCTGGGTCCAGCATGAAACAAATATAATTGCAAAATAATTTTAAATGCACTTTTATCATCATTTATCAGGATGATTGAAAAACAATAATGCAGTAGAATCCATGAGCCTGCCTATGTGGTATCTTTAACGGGGGTGTTCAGGAGAGATGGCCACTGTCTTCCCACCACTATGAGGACACATTTCTGGGAGTAAGCAGTCAACCAAACCACCTCACCTCTTCAGCAGCAGAGCCAGGAAACGCTGCTAAGCCCAACTGCTTGAGCTAGTATTTACAGAAGATTAGCATGGCCAACTGAAATACAAGAGGAGTAGATTGTGATTCTGTCGCAATAGGTTCTGTACCAAACTCTATTCTACTGTGGCGCACCAAGTCAGACAAACTAGCATGCACTGTGCTAGAAGAATATGCACCTGAGTGGTATGTACTCTGCCTCCTCCAACCAGTATCCAAGCACCAGTGGGTAGAAAAAGGTCCAGCCATTCCCCCTTGAAAATGTGCAGTACCTCAGGCTGGGTTAGCCCATTTCCACTCTCTTGTTCAGAGGTTCAGCACTTCAGTCCCACACGAGCCCTACTCTGAGTGGGACTCAGGAGGTGCATTGGCCTGTGCTGGCCTTCTGTGCAGGGGTGCATTTTACCCAGCAAGTTTAGGTGCCAAACCTTCTGGCTACCTTCTGAGCAGGGGCCCAAAGATCTCCCTATGCCCTCACTAGCCCTTTGTGCTACTGTCCAGGAACAGCCACAATCTCGCCCAGAAAATGGAGCAACTAATTTTTAACCCTCTTTAGTCTCCAAGATTTATTCCAGGCACCATCATATGCTTTTCATTAGTGAAATAGACCCGCTGCCTCTGACGCAGGTAAGGCAATATTTACTAACTCAGCAGACACTTAACGAGGCCCCTCATCCCTTTGTATTGAGGCCAACTCTTCTCAAGTTCCCTGGCAGGCTTTTTTATTATTATTATTTCATTTTAAACCATGAAATCCAGGTTTTACACAAATCTTAAAGTAAATGTTTAAGGTAAAAACCCAATCTTAGGCAATACCAAACCCGCTAAACACAGTTTAAGCAGTTGCTGAGTTTGTACCAGTGGAAAGGAGAAAAATCTTTTAGTTCAGCCACAGGACTGGGAATCAGGAGACCATAGTTCTAGTTAGAGCTGGTCAAATGATCCACAACCATTGTTTTCAGTATGCCCTGGAATTCCACCCAGCTGTTTGGTTGAACCATGTTTTTGTCCTTTTTTAATACTCTGTGAGTGAAACTCACCCATGCATACGGGGTGTAAGTGGGATTTAAGTGGTACAGAGGCCTTGTGCCAGTACTCTTACAGGCATGAATGTCACCCTTTGTGATTTCTGCATACAGTCTTGTGTGGGTTTAGAAAATACAGCTCTTCTGACCTGGTGTTTATTAGAAACACATATTGTGCTATTTATGTTTCTTTTTCACTAATCTGAGAGCACTTTAAAGAAATCTAAAATGATACACTGCTTTATGGAGCTTGGCACAGTCAGTCAATATGTACATACTTGACAAATGTTCAATAGCAAAATATGGCCAGCTCACATACCATTATGTAATTTGATCAAATCACATGAGGATCGTGTATGCCAAAGAAGCTCATAGACCATTGCACATGATTCTAAAAGGTATTTCAAAGAACAAATCAGAGTTGGTATGGTTTTCTCACTGACCACCACTTCTTTTTAAATACTGAAAATAAAAGAATCCTGTTCTCTTAAAACCAAACCTGACAGAGGTACAGTCTCCCCTTCCCATTCTGCATGGGAGATGCCCTTGCCTACTCTCTAGAGCTTCCCAGGATTTTTTTTTAAATTATTCCCAGATACTTACTATAGATTCAGATCTAGAGAATGCTTGCCATCAGTTAAGGTTGCTAGCTTGATAATACTAAAGGTTTTTGATTATGACCGTCTGAGTCAGTTACCCAGGTAGATTTTTGAGGGATAAAGGTATTAACCCACAGTCTTCCCACTTGAAAAAAAAATAATCCCCCTAAAGACATGAAGACAGGACTTGGGAATAAGAGCACAACACGTGTGTGAACCTGTAATATAGCCATGCTGCACTCAGGATCGGGTGGGTACTCTGGCAGAAAGGCTTGACCAATTTTTTCCTCCGTATATCTGTTACATTACCCATAATAAATATATAACACAACACAAGTATGTTACCTTTCAGAATAATGATTATAATAAAGCTATCATGGTCCAAGAATGTTATCACAAATACAAAAGCTAGCTTTGTGAAACTAAGCAGACAAACATACCTTGGAGAAAAGATTGTCTCCATTAAAGGCACTGGACTAGGAACCCCTGTCTCTACAACAGATTTCTTGTGACTTTGGATAAATCAACAATCTTTCAGTGCCTCATTTCCCCATCTATAAAATGGGGACAATACCCCCCTACACACCTCAGAGGCATGGTGTAAGGATAAATTCATCAATGTCTGTAATATCTCACAGTATGGCAATGGGAGCCTGTCATGGCACTTGGGGTGCAATCCAGACTAGTAAGAGGTTGTGTCACCACTTGCCCTGCAACCCTGGGTGCATTACAATGCTTTGCAGCTTTAGCTCCCAGCCTGGGATGCTTACAGCCAGCCTGCAAGACTCACCCTGAGTGTGTGTGTGCTCGACAACTCTGGTTCAGCAGCCCTGACCCAGCAGCCTGTCTACAGCCCCACTCTGGTTTCCACCTTGGTTACAATCAGCAAGGGGACCCCAACACACTTCCAGTCCTGAATTTTCCCAGACCATGTGCTCTGCAGCGTCCAGCCCTCTCCTAGACAACTCAGAGACATAATAAGGTTCCTGTATTCCTTTAAAGAGACAAAAGGACATCATAGCTTCTTAACTTTACTGGGGCAAATACACCCTTCCTTACAAACACAGCACTGAGTTGGTTTATAAATAAAACAAATGCATTAACAACAGGACATAACAATAGATTAGGTGATGCCAAGTAAAAGGAATAAAATTAGAAATGGTTACGAGCAAATAAAAGTGAAAACACGCATCTAAAAGTCTATAACTTAATCTAGCAAGGTAGAGGCTCTGTTCAAGATGGTTTCTCTCACCAACCTTCCTTCTTCCCAGCCAAGGCTAATTTTCCCTTGGTCAGAACTTTCCCCAGAAGTGCAAGATGCTGGCTTCCCTTGTCTCCTTAGGTGAAAGATCTTTGCACCTATGTTCAGTTTCCAGATATTTCAGCCCACCCACCCCCTTGGTTGAAGGACCCCTCTTTCTTGGCATGCAACAGCTCTGTTTCCTTGTGTCTGTCTAGTGATGGATGCCAAAGATTGGTTCTGTCCTTGCTTATATCTTCCAAATTTCAATTACCTTGTTTCAAGAGGCAGGATGACCTCCTGCTGTTTTTCCCCTTTCTTGTGGGCTTCCTGGGGCTTCTATTGTTTTGATTATACCATTCTTAATTTACACAGGAGACAGAAACATAGCTGCATTCTCTCCTGTCTTGAAGGAAACTTGTTTCTCCCTGTTTGGTCACAGGCTTTAATGCTTAATCATTATTAAGAAGCCATATTTCCATATGTAATACTAATACATACATTTCACAATGACATTAATCATCAGTGTGTCATTATCTTTCAGAAAAGACCTAATTTTGATAAAACAGTAATATTGTATATATTAGTTGATTCAGTTGGTTATCCCTTGAGGTTCAGCCCCCTGTCTTTATAGACCAGTAAGCTTTGAAATGGATTCTTCTGAAGGTTACCCCTCAAAGTAACAAGCTGCAAGAAAGGCAACATGGAGTCTGGTGGTGAAGAAAGCTACATGTTCTTTCTTCCCCCGCTGGTGTTTGCTAAATACAGATTGCAGGAAACAGAACAATCTCCTTCCCCACTTGTTAATTTGATGGTCCCGTTTACTGCTTATATGTAAATTGAAGTAAACCCACATTCCTTTGTCTAAGGCAGATTGTGCGTATGCACTGCTTGCCAAACACATTTTCAGAATACACTTCTAGCCCATATTCATATCTTTGTACACTCCCTGTACAAGAATATTAATGATCGGTGAGTTATTAGTTTCCCAATGATATATTATTACATGCCACCTTTTAGATACAAATTATGACAGTGTGTTAGATGTAGCAAGTATGTCAGGCCTGACAAGAGCTGCTGACAGTGTGAACCACAAATGGGCCTGTGTGTCAGAGCCATAGAAGAAGATCATGAAAAAAGCAACTAGATGGATCCCATATGGAGTATCCCATATTGCTATACCCAAATATGTGCCATAAAGAATCTCTATTGTAGCTCAGAAGACTTTCCTGCTCAAATATATTTTTCTATTCTTTATACCATAATAGTAGTGATAAACAAGAATGAATTGTTCATTGGGCATAATATTGAATTCCAAGGTGACAAAACTTGGTTCAACACATGGCAGTACAATGATAAAGCAGTCATTTTTCAGGACATTTCTTTGGGCAACAAGGAGCAGGTTTTCAAAGCCATAAATGGAAGTTGGATGCCTAATTCCCATAGAAAAATCACCAAGAGTTAGGCAACTAAATGCTATTTGTGCCTTTGAAAATCTGTTCTTCAAGAGAATGACTTTTTTGTTTTGGGGAAAAAGATTGTTGTCAGATCACCTACATTTATTCCACCAGTATATATGCATATTCAAAAAAATCCAGTGTGTTAACACCCACCAATCCAATCTCTAATCATCACTGTAAATTCTACTATTTGGAGGATACACCTTATTTATTCTTCTTATAAAATGTTGGAAAATATAGTATCAAAGGATTCAAGTTTAAAAGAATTTTACAGAAAAAATAGGAAAAGATCAGGCTGTTGACTTTGGCTTTTCATATGCTGCAACTTCATTACATCAGAGACTTGAGATACTATGAATATATCTAAGTGTTGACCTCATTGCAGTTTCCAGTATTTGGAGGCAATAAATATCTCTCACTGCAATAATAAACACAGAACCCACTAGTATTTATGAACTGCAAGAAACACTGATGCCAAATATTCTGTGAAAACCAAAATGGGATTAATGATATTTTATTGGAAGTTTTAAAAAAAGAAGAGTCACAAAAGAGTCCCTTTTTCCTAAACTGGTGATTGTTAAGTTGAGTAATTTATTAGCTTAATAAGAGCAGTTGGAAAGTAACATTTTTTATTAATTTATTGTTCATTTCATTTTGCACTGGTTTTGAAGAGTGTGGTCAGAAAAATCAGAAGTTCACTGTAGGATTTCAACATATTGCAGTTGTCAAATTGTGCAGGTGTATTGCTAGTAAACTCACGATTATTCCATCTGAAATATTACAATAAGTGAAAGTTAAGATTGGTGTTGAGAACTCACATATTGGAACAGGCTGATGTTAAATTCACACTTGCAACCTTCACTCTGTGTCCTTGTGCATGTGCAGTATTCTATTGTCTAAAATTACATGATCACATGCTACTTCTCCAATATTAGGTGCAGGGGATCGTGCCCACTATTATACCCCTCCTAAAGGTGTAGCATTCCCACCACACAGACATCTGGTTAGGAAACCTGGTACATGTTTAAAGGGAGAAGAATTTGCCTTGCTTCCTTTCTACCCCTTGACTTCTTTTGAGTTATCTTGCACCACAGGAGGTACACAAAGTTCCTTGGTTGTTGCTAGGTGCTGAACAAGGATGCAAGTAGTAGAAGCTCCTTGCACCAAGGAAGTAATCAGACACAATCTGGTCCTGTGTAAACAAGCTATTCATTATCTCTGAAGTAATAATTTTCAACTAAGGCCTTGTCTACACTACACAGTTTTGTCAACAAAAGTCAGGTTTCGTCAACAAAACAGTGGAGGTGTACACACTGCAATGCTCCTTCTGCCGACAAATCTCTCCTGCTTTGCCAACAAAATAAAACCACCTTGATGAGAGGCATAAAGCTTTTTGCGGCAAAGTTATATCAACAAATTGTTAGTGTAGGCACCGCACTTGGTTATGTCGCTGTAAATGGCTTCCAGGTGGTGTCCCATATCACCCATCCTGACCACTCTGGTCTCTGCCCTGCCCCCAGGTACACAGGCATCCATCTCTGCCCGGAAATTTTTGAAATTCCACTTCCTGTTTGCTCGGCATGGAGAGCTCACATCGCATCTTCCCAGCTGACCATGGCGACGCCATGCAACAAACGCTCTCCTGCTTAGAGCACACCTGAGTTGTTGGATCTGCTGGTGCTGTGGGGAGAGGAGGCTGTGCAGTCCCAGCTTCACTCCAGTTGTAGGAACTTCAATACCTACAGTCAGATTTCTCACGACATGTTGGATAAGGGCTATTAATGGGACACGCATCAGTGCTGTGTGAAGATAAAGGAGAGGAGGCAGGCATGCCAGAAGGCAAGGGTGGCAAACCATTGCTCTGGTGCTGCGCTGAAGGCCTGTCGCTTCTATAAGAAGCTGGATGCTATCCTCAGCAGCAACCCCACCTCCACTGCCAAGAGCCCCGTGGATACTTCAGCGGGGCTGGAGACAGCAGACAGTGGACTCAACCCCGAGGATGAAGTCATGAACGAGGAGGTGAGTTGGAGGAGGATGTGGAGCACGTGGCAGGCTCGTCTGGTGACATGGCAAGTCAAGACCTCTTTTCCACTCTGGAGGGGTCTAACCAGTCCCAGTCCTCCATCTTTGGCACACATGATGCAGGAGAGGAAAGCTTTAGTAAGTGTTCATTTTGAGTTGACCCTGCTTGGTTATATGAGGTAGCGCTGTCCTTTGCTCTGTGTACTCTAGAAGTGGGTGAAGGGATAGAAAGATACAAGACAAATTGTGTTTGTATGTATTCCACATTCCCCCTGTACAGCTAAGCAGTGGGCTGGAACAGTGTGTTACTGCACACTGATATCTCATGGGAATCCTCCAGAGAAATCTCTAGGAAACTTTTCTGGAGGTACTCACCAATCCTCTGCTGAAGGTTCTTGGCAGAGCTACTTTGTTCCTTCCTTCATTAGAAGGAAACCTTCCTGTGCCAATCAGCAATCACCTGTGCAGGGACCAAAGCAGCACACAGGCAAGAAGCATAGGGACTGGGTCTGAAGCTGTACGCATGCAGGAGATGTGTCTTGCATCCTTGCTTACCCTCAGGAGTGAGATATCGGTTTCAATGACCCCAGCCTGTAAAAAATGGTGGCAGAATTTACAATATTGTCCCCTAGTCGTCTGCAGTGATCCCCTTAGAAAACCACCTAGACCCTCTGCCCTGTCTTGAGTGCCCAACCCCTCCCATGCCCCAGGCCAAACTCACCATGTTTAGGGTGTTCACCAAGAGGTGTGCTTGCCAAGGGATAATGAGAAAGTGATTGGTATAGAAAAAGAGGTGTATTTTACTATAAATGATTCAATGCTGTGCATGAACTAACAATCATGCTTCTCTTTATTGTTTCTTGTGCTTCTGCAATTGTGGCTTCAGGAGAACCCCCTAAACACCAGCAAAGTACCTCCACCAGATAAGGAAGTGACCAAGGCGGAGCAAGGAGGACATGTTCTAAGAGGTGCTCCAATCCTCAGAGGCCAAAAAAAAGAGAATGCAGGGAGTGGAAAGAGACCCTGAAGGAAAAATTTAAAATAGACAGGCAGGACAAAAAGGAGAGAGAGAGGGGCACATTGTAAAGGGCCAGGACCGGATGATAAAAGTGATGGAGGAGCAAACAGAGATTTTGAAGTCCCTAATCAGAACACATGCATGCTCATCCCCTCCCCCTCCCCCCACAATCAATACAGAAATACTTTCCATGTCCTATCCAAACTCCTCCCATGCATTCCTTGAAACTTCCCGGAATGTCTCAGTACCCCATTCACTTCACCTCTTCCGACAGCTTCCAAAATGGTAGCTGGACTTATACACAGGAATGAGAGCATACACTGCCCTGCATTCTTATCTCCCTTCCCACCAAGCCTTTTGTGTGTGTTGGTAATTGCTATTTAACAAAAACAAACTCTCTGAAAGATAGCCAATCTTTATCTGTCTCCTACACATGGTGGTTGCTGCTCATAGTAATACATAATGGCAATTTGATCATTTTCTGATTACAAATCCCTGTCAGGAATCATCACAATTTTCATGCAAGATGGCAAGTTAACAAAGCATGGCAGAGTGCTGTATAGAAAGACACATTACTGGTACTCTTTGTCAAATTGCTGCCTCAAAGTCTCCCTCATTCGAATAGCCCGCCCTTTGTGCCCCTCTAATAGCCCTGGTATCTGACTGCTCAAAAACAGCCGCCAGGCATTCTGCCACCATGCTCCACTCCAGGGTAACTTTTCACCCTGAGGCTCACAAATATGCAGTGTGCAGCAGGCTGCTATGATCATGGGAATATTTTCCTCAATTAGGTCTAACCTGCCATAAAGGCAGTGCCAGCATGCTTTTAATCTGCCAAAGGCACATTCTACGGTCATTCTACACTTGCACAGCCTATTGTTGAAGCGCTCCTTGCTGCTGTCCAGGTTTTCCATGTGAGGCTTCATGAGCCATGGGAGTAAGTGGCATGCTGGATCTCCCAGGATCACTATGGGCATTTCAACATCCCCCATTGGAATCTTCTGGTCTGGAAAGAAAGTCCCTGCTTGGAGCTTTCTGTACAGGCCGGTGTTCCTGAAGATGTGCGCGGCATGCACCTTCCCAGACCACACTGCACTGATGTCAGGGAATGCCCACAGTGATCCACAAGCACCTGCAATACCATAGAGAAGTACCCTTTTCTACTGATGTACTCCATCGCAAGGGCCAAAATTGGGATATGCATATTATCTATTGCCCTGCCACAGCTAAGGAATCCCATTGCCACAAAGCCATCCACTATTTCCTGCACATATCCAAGAGTCACAGTCCTTCATAGCAGGATGTGATTAACGGCCCTGAACACTTGTGTTAATGCAGCCTCAACAGTGGACTTCCCAACTCCAAACTGATTTACGACTGACTGGTAGCAGTCTGGAGTTGCAAGCTTCCACACAGTGATCACCATTAACTTCTCACTGAGAGTGCAGCTCTCATTTAGGTGTCCTTGAGCCACAGTGCTGGGAGTTCCATGAAGGTGGCTTTCCTTATGTGAAAGTTCTGCAGCCACTTCTCATCATCCGAGGCCTGCATAATGATGCAATCCCACAACTCAGTGCTTGTTTCCGAGCCCAAAAGCGATGGTCTACTGAGTTCAGATGCTCTGTGAATGCCAAAAGTAATCTGATGTTGTTTCTTTCCGTGGCAGACAGCAGGTCAGGCAACTCTGGTTCCTGTTCAGATTGGGAGTTCATCATATACTGCATGACCATCTGTGATGTGTTCATAACAGTGACCAAAACTGTAGAGAGCAGTGTGGGATCCATCCTTTCAGACAGAGCTGGTGGGTGCACAATAAACAGGAGCCATTGAAAAATGCCATGAAATGCAGTCAGAAGCCCATGGAATGATAGGACGGAAAAAACGCATCCTGAGACATTGAGCCTGCACCCATGATGCACTGCAATCCACTCCACCTTCCCACAACGCCTAGCTACAGAAGGTGGCAAGTAGCACAGTGGGATAACTACCCACAGTGCACTTCTCTCACTGTCGATGCTAGAGCACCAACTGTGCATGCGCTCTGCCAACAGAAGGAGCATTGTGTGAACATGCACAAACAATGTAATTATACCAGTTTTTGATTGTCGGCATAACTTGTGTCGAAAAAACTGCGTCATGTAGACAAGCCCTAAGTAACTCTATGTAACTCACTAGTCTAGTTTCCCACTTTATCTTGCTTGCTTACAATGCTTACCCTCAAAAACTTGTTATTTACATTAGAAAAAGAAATATGCTTACTCCAGTATTTGCAGTGTTCTAGGTATCCTCCCATAGTAAGTCTAGGAAATACTGCAGAAAGTGAGGGAATGCGCTAAGACAAAACTACAGTGACTTTTAAGGGCAACCCTGATATGCTTCCAACCAACCTCTTCAAAATGGCAACATGTAAAATGAGATCATACTGCAGCAACCTTGCATGTGCTGTTTTATTTCAAAATTAATTTTTCCTGGTGGTTAGGACACTCAGATTTCAGTGCTTCCTTCAGAGTAGGCCTAAGGGGGGTATTCTAGCTCATGATGCACCTACCAGACAGATAGTAGAAAGGTAGCAGAGCTGATGACTACTGCAAGAAGCTATTTGTGAGCATTCGTTCAAATACAAACCATGAACTTGTTTTGGTAGTATGCACAACTCATTTGCTTCCTGTGCACATTCACATGAGGCAAGTATATTTTTTTCTTAAGAGCATTCAAAGAAAACAATTATGACTACCGTACTCATAAGAATATGTATTTGCACAAGTATTCATGCCAGAATTGTTCCTGTGACCATCTTGAAAACTTTGTGGGTTTGGGAGACATCCAATCAGGAATCAGACTCTATGCCATGTGACTTAGATGACCAATTGCATAGAACAAACAGCTAATTGAGAATAATAAACACTCAACGCAATGGTTGTTGCAAATACTTCATGAGGAATGTGTAGGCTGAAATATTTTTGCAATACGCTGTTCAAATATTGAATAATGAACAAATTCATAAAAGTTTAAGACTGCTCACTCAGGGACAATATCTGCAGAGAGGATGAAATTCACCCCGCTGCAGAGGGCCAGCACAAAGGTCTGTGTAGCAATCTAAGTCCCACTGGCCTTTTGCACAGGGTTGCCATTCACCCAGATAAAAGGGGTGTTTAATAAATTGTATGATGTTGCCAATAGTTCCCCCAGCTCGAGCAAACTTCAATAAAACTTCTAAGTCTGTATGTAAAGTGATACAAAGAGGACTTAACAGGGCCCTAAGGGGCCAGCTGGGAATTCCCTTGGTGCATCCAAGAGTAGCATAAAACAACCCCCAGCCCTTTTCCCTTTACCTCATCCTCTAATAGTGCCAGGGGAGTATTAGATGTTGGGAACATGCTGGGGGACCAGGTGTGGCCAGATAGCACTGGGCTGCAATGATCCCTGACATATAATAGCTCCTGCAGGGCAGTTACAGTCCCTAACAGCTTACACTAGTCCTAGTCCAGACATTGCAATAAGTTACACAATGCTGAACCAAACCTTGGCAGCCCTGAGGACTGCAGAACATGACCCTCTCTGAGGTGCATCAATCCTGCTTTCTCTTTCTAAGCCACCATCCTTCAGACATGTCAAAGAAACTTGACCTCTTTGGAGACTTAAAATCGTGACACGTGTGACTTTTAAAAAATAACCTATCTTGGGATTCTCTAATTGAAAATGAATGAGTCCAAAAATGCTTGCACAGCAGGATATTACATATTTTCCATGCTTTGTTAATTTAAAACTAGCCAAACAGAATTTCAGCAAACATCATTTCTGGCTTGAGAACAAGAATGTGAAATTTTAGACAAAAGAGTAATATCCCACTTTTTGGGGTAAATTATAAGCACCTGAAAATGAAAGTGCCTCCTGAATTGTTTGTACAGTAACTATAGTGCAGCTTCCACAATAGTATAATACAGCAGCAAGATAATTGCAGCTATTATATCCTATTACAAATATTTACCAAACTGTGGGCAATGAAAATTGCTATCTCAACTGATTTTGACATTCCAAGTGGAAAATAAATGCCTTTCACTCTTGGACAATTTGTTGAACAAAAATTTCAAGCAGCATCATATTTATTTTGGGTTCAGAAAGTGTATAGTGGCTCTCACACAGTGGTTTTCATGCCTGAAAAAGTCAGATTTCCAAAAATTTGTGTGTAATAAAATCATTTTCTATAAGGAGAAACAAATCAGAAGATAAGAAAGACTCCAAATCAGTTATCGTGCCTTCTCTTGCTGCTTTTGTTTCCTAATTCGCTAGCTTCTGGTTGCATTTTCTTTTAATGTTTTACATCCAATGCTTCTCTCTCTCAGGCTTCACTCCTGTAATGAGCGAAGTGCAGACACCCCATTGACTTCACTGGGGCTTTACAAGTGAACAGGGGTCCACTCATATGGAGCTCATTGCAAGATCAGGGCCTAACAACGTAGGTATCGTCCTGGCAATCTCAGGACCTGAGCCAAAACAACATTGAAGTCAACCGAAGTGTAACTTCAGCAAGCTTCAAGTTTTTTGTCAATGAAGGCCTGATCCAACAGTGTCCCCCAGGCACTCACTTACTCTTTTTCCCCATCATAAAACTGTCAATCTCACGGTTAGTATTAGAGCTATGAGCATTTGAAAACTGATGAGAAAAGTGGGAGGGGAAGTAGTAGTGTTTGGCTTACATTTTAAAGGACTCATCCCACACTCATTGAAGTCAGAGATTATTGTGGGCTGGGATGTAGGTGGCCTGGCCTAGTAATCAGAGCAGGAGTGAGTGGGCAGAGCAGGTATCCAGTTTGGTATCCAGTTGGGGAACTAAGCCAAGGGTCAGCACCAGAGTCAACTGCCAGTTACCACAGCCAGGGGTCAAGCCAGAGTCAGAGCCACAAATTGAAGCTGAAGGGTCACTGCCAAGGTCAGATACCAAATACCAGAGTCAAGGGTCAGAGACAGGACTGATAGTGGAAGCAAGATAAGGGCAGGAACTGGAAGAGAGGCAAGGACCAAGCACAGAACAGGAACACAGTAGGGGCAGGTACCAGGAGCAGAGCAGGAACAGGGTTGGGTGCAGGAGGCAGGCACATGCAGGATCCAAGGCAGCCACAACACACCTGTTACTCAAAGAAACTTCCTGTGCCTCCTTTTGGCTTAAATAGCATGGTTGGACCAATCGGTGGAGCCTGGGTGCTCCTCCAATCAGGGTTCCCATGGGTGGTGCCTGGGCTGAGGCTGTAGTCTTACTAGCTTCTTAGCCCATCAGGTTGCAGCAAACACTGGGTGGATGCCTGCACAGAGATCCAACAAGGTTTTAGTAAAACATTCCAAGTCCAGGACCTCCTCCTTGATCAAATCTATGAATAGCTGACACTTTACTAACCACTGGCCTTGCATTAATTAGCATGAACTGAGGACCAGGATCCCCAGCCACCCAAAGTTACGTCATACAAAACAAGTAGCATAAAGACTAAACATTTCAACTATACTTTATGCCTTGCTCTCTTTTTTTTCCCTCTGTATTGTCTCTCCCTAACCACTCGCATGGAGATCAAGGAAACCAACTTCTTGCAAACAACACTGCCCAAAGACCTACAGATTCCCAGCACATAGCAGTTTGGTTCTACCTTCTCAGCCAATCTATTGTAAACGTTGAAGAGATGCAGCTGCCATAGTTGAATACCCTGAAAGGATCTCCAGGGCGGGCCACAATATCCATCTCTAATACAAACCTTTATTTTTTTTTAAATTGATGTACAGATACAAAAGGACTCAATAAGATAATTCAAACAAAATCTTATGAAACCTCCCTTACCAGGAGAAAGATGTATCTGAAATAATCACATTTTACAGGTAAAGTAAATGTTCCTCTTGGTGAAAACTGCTGAACAAAATCGATATACCACACACCAAAAATTTGCCAAACAGAGAATCACTAATTAATCAGCTGTCAGTGATCCTGTGAACTGCTGCCACATTACTCATGCGTTTCATATAGGATATTATATTACTCCAGCATTGTGGATATGTTACCCAATGTAAAATGTTGTGGTTCTGGCAGATTTCATTGCCATACTGTGCATCTTTCTCAACAGCTGTACCATTTTGCAGACCTCTCTTATTGAATTTGTCTATTCACATCAAGAAATAGCGGGAAGGGAAACTGAGTTATCTAGAAAAGGATTTATTTGCATATGTTTGGACTCAAGTTACTTTTATATAAATTATGCTCTACTACAGTGATTACAATGAATTAATTTAATTGTCATGTAGATACCAGATCTATAAGGCCAGATCTTTACAATGAAGAGAGTGACATCAACTTACACCAAGAAACTGGCTCAAACTGTACATATCTATCTGTGCCAATGTGTTTTTTTAAGTATACCTTTAAATGAAACTGATGACTGTAGGAATACACAGCCTGATGGCAATAAAGATATGTGGCCGCAGAAATCACAATCAGCTGTAAAAGTAGACACCATATGTTATCATATTTCCTAAAAATTTCCTTTGCTAAGCCATCAGCTATGTAATGTGAGCAGAGTGAGGGCTTGGGTAGAATTATCTTGTGCTACTTCTCCCAGGTGTTTCCTAAAGAGTTAAGATTGTTCAGTCTTTGCATTTGACATTCTGCTGCTCCCACTGGTTGCCAGGATAATCACTCTATCTTGTCTTCTTAATTGTGACATTATGACATCAATTTAGAGGAGAGAGGATTTAACTTTGCAGTCCAGAGGGGCGTGGGAGCAAATCAGCAATGACAAAACCAATGCAATATCCATTCCTTGCTACCAGCATCAATACTAAATTAACTTATTAGGGAAGGCTACCGTTAATGCTCGGGATCAATTAGAATAAATCATTAAACAAGATTTAAAAATCTAAATGCCATCCTCACATGCTATTACTAACATAACTTTGTAAATATAATAGGAGCATAAGAATGGCCATACTGGATCATACCAATAGTCCATGGATACATTATTCTGTGTCTGAGCGTGACCATTACCAGAAACTTTGGGGGGGGGCGGAGGAGGAAAGAAGTACATAATAGACATCTATGTTCATCAGCTGGAAATAAGTGCTTGTCACTTTAATTTATTACCATACAGTCACTTTTACATCAACCAAGAGTTTTAGTATCATAAGCTATATAAATTTGACACACCAATATTTTTAGAGACCAATTCTAATCCAAAATATTAGGAGGAGCCCTATCATGATGAGTTCTGAAAGCAGGTTCTCTAACTTAAGCAACAAAACACGCTGGTTTCAATTGAATATTTGTGACGGCTGAATTTCCTAGACTGGACAAATGTAATGTTACTGGAAACAGCAGGAAGCTGACACCGAGTTGACAGTCCCAGTGAAAACACAACTAAAGGGAAGTGAAAAAGTTAAAATGAGGACGGCAAGAAATAATTGTAAAGAGATGCTGCAGATGCTCAGCCGAGGTAAAACATCCACTGAAGTCAATCAAGCGCTGCTGATTTACACAAGCAAAGGATCTGGCCCTCTATCTTGAAACCAGTCCAGGAGAAGCTGTTGCAGCCCAACAGCAGCCATTGTTGATTTAGGGGATAGTTTATATCACGAGCAGAACATTCCAAGTAGAGTGGGAGCTATAATAAGGCAACATGAGAACCAATATACTACCTGTCATGAGTTATGTCTGTAGAAGAAAAGTGTTCTGCAGTTACTTGCTGACTGAGCACAATCTCCCCACAAAAGTACTTAGCCTAACAATAGGTCTATCTAAACACAAAAACAGGTGTAACTGGAATAGAATTCCTCCTCAAGTTCTTCGAAGGGCAATGCAGCACCCCATTGCCCACAAAAAGATCTGGGTTTAGAAGGCACTAGTGATTGTATGATCCTCTCTGGACAGGGCTATAAGACCAGATTCACCAATACAACCAGGCTGCTTTGTGCACTCCAGGGATGCAAAATGGCCATTAACCTGGATTAACTGACCAATGGAGGATTTCCCATGCCTAGGGGAATCCTCTAGTGATGTAGAGCCACCAGGACAGCTCCTGCACCATCTTTCCCCTCAGCCCCCGGCACAAGGCCAGGCCCAGGGCCATGGAAAAGGGAGTGTGGACAGGACATCTTTACACCTCAGTGATCCCCAGCTGTCATCTGAACTGATTGGAAGCTTTTGACAGCTGCTATAAAACACAGCAGCTTTGAAGCTGGCATTTTATGCCCAGGAGAAGTCCAGTGACCAAACAGCCCTAGGATCAGGAAGCTGACAAGGAAGAATAAAGTCATCCCTACCCTACCTCTACCCTAGTCTTGTGTCATGCCTCCCCAGAACACTGAATGCAGCCCATCAGCTTGTATTTGTCTCTAAATCCACAGTAATTGTGCTGCAATAGTAACAGTTGTAGTATTCATTGTAAGTAATCAAATATAAATCATTCATAGTTAAATAGGTATAATATTTGTCAGCTGTCTGTTAGCAAGTTTTTTTTCAGGAACCAAGAGGAAAGTTAACATGACAGTTAATGAAATAGCTGCTATTTGCGGAGTGCTGTTACTTGCTACTACTGCCCATGAGTAACCTGGCAAACATTTAGAAATGTTTATAATTTTTGTATTTTTCCCAAAAAACTTTAAATTGAATAATGATGGGTTTGCTGAAAGAAATTCAGTCTGTCGGCAGGGTTGTCAACAGCCATGCCTCTTTTCTTAAAAGATATTTCTTTGTTCTTATTAATGTGTTGTTTAAAACATTTTTTTCCATTTTAACATTTTTTATTACTATGTTAAAGTCCATGAAACACTGCACATATATTGTGGAGCCCAATCCACATCGTCTGACAGGTATGCAGCAAGGTGGGAACATAAATGCTCCTATAATGTCCATTGGTCAGTGGACAGTACAGTTAACTACTGCACTGTATGTTCACAATGATTTTGTCTGTGCCATGAGTAGTGAGCATGCTGCTACAGGGAAAGATTGTAACATTATAATAGGAACCTCCTGCTGTTTGGTTTGAATATTGCTGACCTTCCTTTACATATTTTGTAAGTATCCCTAGTTCCCAACCACACTTCATTTGTGCCAAACCCAGCATCAAATGATTGTTCAGTATTTCCGTGTTTTGCTTTGGGAACATCTAATTAATAATTATTTATGGCGTCAATAAGAACCTGAATTGTGCAAATGAGACTGTCACATCCTCTGACTCAGTATGTTTCTTCTTAATTTTTGTATTTTGGAAAACATAAGTGTATGAGAGATGGGTTATTTGTCATTTTATTCGTAATTTTAAAAATACATCCAAAACCCCCAAACAACTGAAGGGTCTGATTTAAAAATACAAAGTAAAGCATCACAACTCCAGTGTTTTCATGGTCCCAAACAGATGCAATGGTACTCCCTTGCAAACTGAAGCAGGAGACTTATTTACCTCCATGAGACCCATAAGAATTATGTAAAATTTGTGGGGATCATTTCACCCCTCTAACATTGGGATTGGATTGTTCCTCAGATTATCCAAGCCAATTGGGAATGTTACTGCAGTTTTACTACTGTGGAAAGAAATCCATATCTGCTAAATATTCTTTATTGAAATCAATGGAAAATTTCTAAAGGATATTTGATCCTCTCCTGGGCTCTGTTCTCCTGCTACAGGATGGGAGTAACTCCCACTGACTTCGACAGCAGTTTACTCCCATCCTGTAATGGTCATTAAGGCCCCAGGAGAGTACTCACCACTTGGTCTCTTTGGCTAGAGATGTCTCTAGAGAGTAATAGCCCAAGGCACTATTCATTCACCACAGCATGAGAATAATTTCCACTGACTTCCAAGAGGTTACTCCCATCCTGTGACAGAAAAATAGTACCCCTGGCTATTTCTTTCTGGAGAGACCTCAGTTTTTCAACTGAAAATCTAGTAAGTTCAGTTCAATCAACAGATACCAGTTTATGAGGAAGAGGAAGACAGAAAGGGATGGTGTGGGGATAACCAATGGAAGACCGTTAGTTCTTCATCTCAGTCAGTTTGACTCTTCTGTAATGAGAACCATAGATTTTTCAGGAGTGGGAAAGTCCACTAACAATGGGTGATCTAGTTCTGAAAAAGTAACAACGCCACACACTCACACCCCAACTTCCCTGAAGCCCTTTTTCCCGGCTGTAAAACAAAAATCAAAGCAAATTTTTAAGGTTTTGAAATTACTATGATTCTTTTCGCTTCTGGTTTCTAGCCAAGACTGGAACTGGAAATGGCAAATATTTTCATGAGATTTCCAGACAAATTTTGTGGATTTAAGAGGTTGGGATAAGTTTGGGTAAGCATCCAAACTGTCAGAACAGCTATCAATGGAAAAAAACAAAACAAAACAAAAAACCTCCAACAATTTTGAATTGACCCAGGACCCACATTTGAACCAGTGACCTTCAGGCCATCTATACTATCCCCAGAGCCATTCCAAGAACTAAGCCTGCCTCCTGACTAGCTTATGCTTTTCCTAGCTCAAGTCCACACTGGAATTCCATTTCACACTCACTCCCTGACCCTCAGGCTATCTTGCTGTCCCTCTTAATCAAAGACACCAGATATCAGGCTTCAGTAAATCATCTCAGGCATCTCAGAATCAAACCCAATGGAGCTTCACTAAACTTACTGGTCAAACATTAGCATGGCCCTACAAGCACGCTCCCTCAGCACTTGTCACCCTCAAGGATCTATCTCCAAAACCATGGTTTTTCTTTTAAGTTCCAGCCTGATATCACCTTTCTGTTGGCAGGCTGAAGTGCCTTGAAACCTCCTCTTGCAATTTCCAGCTGATAAGGAGTCAGGATACTGCCCCTATTGCACGGGTAGATCCATTTTTTGCCACCTGCAGACAAGAATTCCCACTTTTGCCAACTACCTGTATGCTTAGCCTCATCTCCGAAGGAATCTTTTAACCTACATGACCCTATACATCCATGAAAAGGAAAGTATACACTGACGAAGAATTAATCAAGCATTTCTGTTCATAATTCCACCATAAATCTCAATTAAATATCCAGATTTACTAGGGAGAACAAGTCATAACCCACTAAAGAACTTTTGTTTAAA
This sequence comes from Trachemys scripta elegans, assembly GCF_013100865.1. Taxonomy (NCBI): domain Eukaryota; kingdom Metazoa; phylum Chordata; order Testudines; family Emydidae; genus Trachemys; species Trachemys scripta. Next base: position 182,898,390 of record NC_048298.1, read on the forward strand.
ACAACAAGCCTAAAAACCTGATATACATCACAGTTTAGGACAGGAGTCGGCAACCTTTCAGAAGTGGTGTGCGAAGTCTTCATTTATTCACTCTAATTTAAGGTTCCGCGTGCCAGTAATACATTTTAACGTTTTTAGAAGGTCTCTTTCTATAAGTCTATAATATATAACTAAACTATTGTTGTATGTAAAGTAAATAAGGTTTTCAAAATATTTAAGAAGCTTCATTTAAAATTAAATTAAAATGCAGAGTCCCCCAGAGTGGTGGCCAGGACCCGGGCAGTGAGAGTGCCACTGAAAATCAGTTGGCGTACCGCCTTCGGCACGCATGCCATAGGTTGCCTACCCCTGGTTTAGGTAGTAATGTCTGAAGATTAAGCCTCAGCTTTCTCCAAGTCTCATAACTAGAGCTGCTTTGTATTTCAGAACAGCTAAATAACTCACTGGCTACTGTCCTGCAAAGTCATTTCCTCTCTTTGTTTTTCACATTTGAATATATCTTTTTCCAACCTTTTGCACACAGAGTGAGTCAAGTTTGGCAATTTTGCCCACAGTGGCCTTTTTTTCCATATATAAAGTCTTTTATTATCCTCTCCATCTCCATCTAACATAGATTCCTGTCAGCGCTGTCATAAATTATTCCTTTTATGTAATTTGAAGACTAAAAGGGATTCAATGGAATGATTTGTGTGTTAATTTAACAGGTATTGCTCAAGAGCAATGACATCTTTTGAACATTTGGTATTGCTGAGAAAAAATAACAAAAACAAGGAGACAGGAAAACACTTGTCTAATCAGCTCTGATTATCCTGCAAAGAAATTAAATTCAACATATTGCATATAAGTGGCCTTCACAATTACATCATTACTCCTCCTATAGCTTCCCCCTCCCATCTGAACTCCATACGTCACAGCAGGTTCTACACACATGCTGCATCCTGCGCAGTCTGTCTGCGGACATCAGAGGCTCGCTGAGGTAATTTTATTGCAGGACTCAATTCATACCTGATACAATTTTCATCATTTCACTCTTAAGATGGGGCGGGGGTGATAAGGAAGCAATAATTCAGTAGCAGCTCTCAGACAACAGTTATGTTTTGGAAAGCATCTTTCTCAGACTGGATTGTTTTTTAAAAATTACTGGAAATAATATGATTTATTGATTGTATCTCAGATTTAGCTTCCCAATCAGAAGAGGGCTAAATGATGAACAAATCAAAACAGAAAATTCAGCCAATATATAAAATAGGGCCCTAAGTGGTGAAGGAACCTGGAGAACCTGGTAGGGTATTAGAGGGGCTCAGAAAACCAGTATTTTACAATTTTCAGTCTGTTCAGTCAAGTTTCATGCTGACTGCAGAGCAGGGAAAGTCCCTATTTTACTGAATTAATGTTTTCCTCTATTCTATTCCTCCAAAAGCATCTCCTGGTCCAATGTATTTCAGTTACTATCTTCCCCTCCCCATAAAATGTCTCTGTTTACAGGCTTCCAACTATTGTTACAGTACATATGGGTTGATCATGACTGAGGATGAAATCCTGGCTCCACTGAAAACAGTGGAGTTTTGTCACTAACTTCAATGGGGTCAGGATTTCACCCTGAAAGTTTATAATCACAGAAAGTGATGTAATGGTCTATTTACGGTCTTTAGCCCATTTCTAGTGAGGTGGCTGCTTGTCCATAAAAACCTCTATCAGGAACCCAGTCTCAGCAGAGAGGATACAACTGACACCTTTCTAGCCCAGAACATATCTGACACATATTTGGAGAGTGGGAAGGGCAGGGAAATTTGCACCACCTTTTGTGCTGTCTGCTCTGTGGCTAAATAAAGACTTAAGTGCTATCAACCCAGCAAGTTTCACAAGCACTATAGGACTGACTAAACCTATTAAACAACTCTTGGGATGAAATGTACCCCCGCACAGGGATGGAGAACACCCTGATGCATAAGAAAAGCCTCAAAAATTCTAAGGAGTCATAGAATTTAAGGCCAGAAGGAACCACCAGATCATCCAGTCTGACCTCCTGTATTTCACAGGCCACCAACGCCACCCAGCACTAATCCCAATAGCCAAAATTAGACCAAAGTATTACAGCCCACAAGACACTAGACTATTATGTGCCCCAGGCAAAGAATAGGAGGGACCCAGGTGCACCAGTGCCCAAGGTCCCCACAATGCCCGGGAAATGATTAAATGAGATATGCCCAGATACTGTCTTCAAGTGACCCACACCCACAAACTGCAGAGGAAAGCAAAATCCCCCCAAAAATGACGGTCAATCTGACCAGGGGGAAAAATCCTTTCCAACCACACATATAACTATTATCATATCCTGAGCACATGACCAAGAAGCAGCCAGTTAAGCATATAAGAGGGAGAATGCTCTGTGCCACCTCAGAGCACTGGCCCACCTTGTGCAGTATCCCAATCTGGAGTTTCCTATTTAAAGCCCTTCTACTGGATTAGCAATTTCATATGCCAGTTCCTTCAGTATTCTGAGATGGAAATTAATTTCAGAGCATTAAGCTCTTCAAGTTTTTCTTCCGCTTGAGATCTGGTAATTTCCATTTCTAGACACATTTCCATTAGACTTACTTCCTTCATGCCCATCTTATCATCCTTACTGCAAAACAAGGCAAAGTATTCATTTAGTTTTTGGACCATACCTAGATTATACATTATAACATTTATCTCTTAGTTTAAAGCCCTTCTTATCAATCATGCCAGCCTGGATCCCAGAAGGTTGATACCCCAGGTACTCAAATGGATCAAGAAAAGCCTTCTTTCTGTGAATGCCTCCCACTACTTTGATCCCAAAACGTTCCTCACAGCACCAGTCCTTTATCCATCCATCTGTTGATCTTGATGCAGTCCAGTGGGAACCTACCAGTATCATCTGTTCTGACATGCAGAATGGTCAGAGGATTTTTCCCCACTCTGATCAGGATCCTTTTCAGACTCACATTCACAACTCGTATCCTGGCTCTTGGCAGACAGCATACTCTTCTGTTCTCTGGACCTGGTCTGCCAGGCCTATTGTTCTTAATATACAGTCCCCAGTCACAAAGACCTGTCTATTCCTGTTGATCTGAATCTTTCTGATGTGTTCTCTCACAGTCCCTTGTATATCATTCTCGTTTTATCTTGGGCTCCAGTCCCTTGCTATCTCCATAATCTCTTATGGAGCGACTGGCTTCCTTTCTCTTCTTCCTCACCACTCCATCTTCTGCCTATTTCCTCTCCTCATTCCCCAGTGCAGCAAGCCTGTTACTCAACTTGATTTCATGCCACTAGCTGGTCTCTAACTCTGCCTTGTCCTCATGGTCACTTCTTCCATGGTCATCTTCCTCTTCCGGCAGTCCACCTTCCAAGTCCTTTTATTTGATAGATGCCACAAATCTTGAGTTTTCTCTATCTCCTCCCTCCTCTCCAGCATGATACCTTCAAATCCATCATCGTCTCCAGCTGCATTTCTAATCCTTGGATCTTCTCTGTCTTCAGCTTCGTCAGGTGACATTTCATGCATAAGTAGCTTCCAGCAGATACCCACTCAAGGGTACAGCATCCACATCCAACCATCTTTTGTGTCCTCTCCTCCTTGGGTCACTTCTAGAGCTGCCTCAGGAACCATCATTGTCTTCTCTTCCTAGTCACTACTCCTAGAAAAAGAAAAAATACCCAAAATCCTAGCTAGAAACTTTGTTAGCTGCTAGCTGCTCCAATGTTCACTACTGAGTGGCCTTTAAATCTAGCCAAACTAAGTCAGCACAATCCCCCTGGTAAAAGGATATCAGCAAGTACCGGGATAAAGCAGCACAGCTGGAGCACATCACTGGGGGAAAAAATCAAGACAGTACTTCCAAAACACAAGATCGCCACTCTCATCTCAGGCCATACTCCCACAGAAACTTTGCTGTTAGCTGTCCACTGCCTGAGCTTCCCAGGATTTTCAGTATGAATTTGATTTTGCTAAGAAGTTTCCATTTTCCTTATCTATTATGTATGCTCAGAGTAATATTTGAGATCACATCCTAGTGACAATGAAATGATGGAATTGAATAGGGAAGGTGAGTTTAGTTGCATCATTCCCCTGGAATTGTGGGAATGGCCATTGATAAGAATGGGTAGACTGCTTGGCTTCAAAACAATATGTACCCATGGAAAGGCATCAGATACCTGTATATCTCAGCCCATAGCACTTATTCCATCTCTGCTGACTCCCAATCCCTCTTCTTTGTAATGGCATCATTACTTGTTCAGTGATCAGTCTGCTACTGATTTTTGCTATCAAAATGTTTTGAAGCCAAGCAGTCTACCCACTCTTATCAATGGCCATTCCCACAATTCCAGGGGAATGATGCAACTAAGCTATCCACAAGTGCTCTTATATTATCCTTTCAACTATAGGGGAACGCAGAGCATGTGAGGAAAGTATATGCTGCTTCAAGTCTCTGTTTCCACTTTCAAAGGGCTGTGTAGAGTGATTGATATTGTGGTTATACATTGTAGGAAGGCAGTTCTGTCAGAAGTTGGATTCCCATTGTCACTCGCTGCTCTGAGTTTTCTCTCCACCTTCTGGCTTGCCACCCCATGCCACTTCTCCCATTACACTGTCCCCTCAGTGAGTATTTGTTGTGGAAAGTCTGACAGGGGCTGAACAGAAATGTATAATGCAATGTAGTAATAAGCGCAAGGCTGGACTTACCATGAGGCGAACTGAGGCGGCCGCCTCAGGTACCAGATTGTGGGAGGGTGCCACTAGGACCCAAAGTGTAGAAAATTGTGTCTGCTGCTAATGCATATGTATTCTCTCTGCTCTAGATGCACAGAGATGGTGGAGTGCTGTGCTGGAGGAAGGAGGGCACAAGAGACATAACAGGCAGGCAAGAGAAAAGATGAGAGGGAATAACAGAAAGCAGCAGGAGTTGCAGGGAGAGAGAGGAGGAGGAGCCTCTTATGTACCTCTCTAGCACCCCCAGGAGCCTGGACTGATTAACACCAGCTTCTCAGGGAGCTTCCTGTTTCCTGCTGCTTCCCTGAACCCATTTGAGGAGAACAGGCAGTCAACTGAAGTAGTAGGAGCCAGTTAGGCCCTTAAGACGTGCATATCTTCCCTCACTCAGGCCCTGCTACCAGCCTGCTTATTTGTCCCCTTCAATTGAGCGTTGAGAGCCATTATAGCTGGCACAGAACAGCAGTCATGAGTGAAAGAAGAAAATGCCCCTCTGGGGCAGCATTCAGAAAAAGAAAGAAACCAAAGGAAGCTTTTCTATCTAAGCAGGAAGGAGCTCTCCTGAGATACATAGACACAAATGTTCACGGTGAGCCTTCCAGCCCCAGTGAGAATGTGAGTGGTGAGGAGATGCCTGATCTTCCAGTTAGTCAGAGTGCAGATGACTTGACAGCTACTGCAGCATCCATATCTCCATCTCAAATGGATGTAACCATGCACATTCCTGAAGAAAAGTGTAGATCAGAGAAGAGTGTGGTGGAGGCACAAGAAACAGCTGCTGCTGAGTTTAGTTCCTTAAGTCTAGATGATCCAGGACTGTGGACCCACTTGAGCAGTAGCCTGAGGGACTTCCTTGTACTGCATGGGCCACAGCAAGTGAAAAAATGTTCCCCAAAGACAATGAAAATTTCCATCCAACACACTACTGGTGTGAAATCCCCAATGGTGACAAAGTGGAGAAGCCATGGCTTATGTACTCAAAAACCCAGAATGCTGCATACTGTTTTTGTTGCAAACTCTTCCAGTCTAATGTTCCAGCCACATTGGGTTCTACAGGAACAAAGGATTGGAAAAATCTGGCTAGAAATCTGGCATGCCATGAGAAGGCAGCAAATCACCAGAGAGCATTCCATTGGTGGAAAGAGCTTGAGATGAGACTAAGGTTAAAGGCCATCATAGATGATCAGCATCAAGAGAAGATTGCATCAGAGTCTCTTTACTGGCAAAATGTTCTGAAAAGGCTCATTGCCATTGTGCAAATGCTTGCTACCCAAAACCTAGCACTGCGTGGCACTTCAGATCAGCTGTATGTGCCAAACAATGGAAATTTCCCTAAAATTGTGGAGCTGATAGCTGAGTTTGGTGCTGTACTCCAGGAGCATCTAAGAAGAGTGACCATCCAAGAAACATACACACACCACTACCTTGGAAAAACAATTCAAAATGAGATCATACAGTTACTGGCAACAAAAGTCAAACAGAAGATTGTGGTAGATCTGAAGTAAGCAAGATATTACTCTGTTATTCTGGACTGCACACCTGACATCAGCCATACGGAACAAATGACTTTAATGGTGCGTTTTGTAACAACAGAACCTAGTGAAAATGTCCCTGCAACGGTGACTGTCAGAGAGCATTTTCTAGAACTTATTGACATTGATGATACTACAGGAGCTGGTATGACAAATGTGCTTCTTAAAAAGCTGGGAGATACGAGAATTGCGATAGCTGACATGAGAGATCAGGGCTATGATAATGGTGCCAACATGAGAGGAAAGAACAGAGGAGTGCAGACACGGATCCAAGAGTTAAACCCTCGAGCTTTTTTTGTCCCATGCAGTTCTCATTCATTGAACTTGGTGGTCAGTGATGCAGCATCAGCTTCATGTGAGGCTGCTGAATTTTTTAATGTATTTCAAAGCATCTATGTATTTTTCTCCACATCAACTCATCGATGGCAAATTTTGAAGCAACATCTAGGAACATCCCCCCTACACTAAAACCACTGAGTGCCACATGATGGGAAAGTTGAGTGGAGGCGATAAAGCCTATCAAACACCAAATTGGGGAGATAGATGATGCCATAGTTGCCATTATGGAGGATAATGCTATGACAGGAACTGTTTGTGGGAGAACAGTGACAGAGGGAAATGGAATCACCAGAAACATACATAACTTCAAATTTCTGTGTGGCTTAGTGTTGTGGCATGACATACTGTTTGAAATAAATGTTGTAAGCAAGAGACTCCAAGGTGTTGACCTTGATATTGCTGGAGCAATGAAACAACTGGACAAAGCAAAGTCATACCTACCGGTCAGATGAGGGATTTCAAAACATTCTGAAGAGTGCACAGAAGTTGGCAGAGGAACTTCACACTGAAGCTATTTTCCCACTCATTCAAGAATACAAGAGTCACCGAAGAAGAAGACATTTTGATTACAAGGCACGGGATAATCCCATAAGAGACCCCAAACAACAATTCAAAGTTGAATTCTTTAACCAGGTGCTAGATTGTGCAATACAGTCAGTTGAAGAACGTTTCATGAGGCTCAAGGAACACAGCAGTATATTTGGGATGTTGTATGATATTCCAAAACTCCTAACTATACCTGAAGAAGACCTACACCAGCAATGCAGGGCACTAAAGACAGCATTGACATGTGCCATATTGATGCGAGTGATTTAGGTGATGAACTGAAAGCCTTTTCAAGATACATTTCAGCAGGATCAACTCCAAAGGCTGTTCTGGAATATATGTGCACAAATAAGATGACCACCCTCTTTCCAAATCCTTTTGTTGCTCTGCGCATACTTCTAACGCTTCCTGTAATAGTTGCAAGTGGAGAACGCAGCTTCTCCAAGCTGAAGTTAATAAAAACACATCTACGCTCCACAATGACACAGGAGAGGCTGGTCGGCCTTGCAACCATCTCAATAGAGCATGACCTGGCCCAGACTGTGGACCTTCAGGAAGCAGTTCAAATCTTTGCAATCAAGAATGCACAGAAAGCACCACTTTGATTATTCAAACAGATAAAAATGCCAGTGTTTACTATGCAGACAAGAAAAGTTACATTTGCTGTTCAGGCGTTTGAAAGTTAAGTGTTACTTAAAATTTTTGAACAAGGCATTTTAAGTTGTTAGTTCTCCTTTATTGGGGTAGGTATCAGAGCAGTACCAGGAGAGGACTAGAACAGGAAGAAGGCAGAATTGAGACCTTTCAACGTTTTGGCCCAAGTGAGGGGACATGGGCGCATCATTTGAGCTCCCTGCCTCAGGTGCCAAAATGTTGTGGTCCGGCCCTGAATAAGCACCCTCCACATTCACCAACCTGTTTTTCTCCTCACTGTATAACAGAGGGAACAATACAACCCACAGAATTATAGGTATCTCCTAAATAACTATTTACTTTTAATTGGAGGGAAATAATTGTCTTCTTAGAACCCAGCTATCTGTGGAAAAAAAGACATGACATGCTTGCAGCACAACATCTTATAGCCAGAGCTAGGTTCTTCCCATAGGCAAAATACATGAAAAACAATCAGTCCCAGCAACATTTAATCCTACATTCTAAAAGTGCTTCAGTGAATGGGGTCTTCTAACATTCTGCTTCTGTAATCAAATTCCCAGTTCAAGGAGGATGTCCAATACATACTGAGCCAAATTCAGACCCAGCGTAAGTGGGCGCAACTCCACTGGAGCTGCACCTGCCTGCACTGTGTCTGAATTTGTCCCATTGTATTAAGGGGGATCAGTCAAAAAGAAGGTGGGATCACACAAAACCAACTCATGAGAAATACTGGCTGAGATGGCCGTCCTAAAATTCCATGTGTTCTTCATCACTACAGCTCCTGGCCAAATCCATTGTTTTTAAAATAAAAACTAACACCTATGGCCAAATAATTAAACCCAACGTTAGCCATTTTGAGAGGGGAGAGTTGGAACTCTGATAATGGAAGCATCAACTCAGACTCAGTGCTGTGAATAAAGCATGGTACGAATGACACTCTGCAGCAGGCAATCCCCTGACTTGAGGAGTCACTTTAAAATAGCCCCAGGGTTTCCAGTACAAATTTCTTGGTGTTTTATAGTTAAAAACCATCTTCATTAGGCAACCAATTTTTGCTGGTCCCTGGGTGGTTACTAAAATCTATTTTTACTACGAATATGAAGCAGTTGTATACAAAAAAAAATGCCAAGTTAAAAAGTAGGCTGTCACACAAAGGTGTTATATCTACCAAAGGGGCCAGATTACAAAAGGTTTAGCCATTTAAATAGCCAAGTCAAACAAATTGCAGTTAGGTCTAACTTTTCTCCACAAGGAATTCAGAAACACACACAGCAGGTCAGGAGGGGCAACTTATCCTCATCTCTGTATTGTTTTCCTTGGCTATTTTAATGGCCAACCCTTTTGTAAGTTGGCAGGTTTTATGGATATCACATTTTTATACAACTGCCCTTTCTTTCCCCTTAACTTGGCACTTTTGTGCATAGCAACCGGTTTTGATCAGATATTATTTCTTTGTTCACAAAAAAAGTTAAAAGGTTCAAGCGATGGGCCTGATCCAACACCCCAGATCCAAACACTTCCAATCTTTAGGGAAGTTTAGATTCAACAATTGTGGTTCTTGCTCAGTTCTTAATATTACTGTTGGGATGTGTGGAGTGGACAAAGGATGTGTTGGGTAATGAATCTTTTCTCCATTACTTCTGTGCAAGAAGGGAAAGTGGTATCGGGATAGGAGGAGTGATCTCAATAAATACTGTACTTTAAGAAAAGCCGAATTGCATCAACAAAAAGAGGTGAGAAATAGGTAAGTATTATATAAATATGTAACTATACCTATGCACAGAAAGAGATTCAAGATGAATACAGTTAATATCATGCACAATGTCACCTGTCAGAAGAATCAGACTTTGCTTGTTAGTTTGAACAGAGCTTAATAATTGTCAGGTGTTGTTAGACTCTACGTCTAACTCTCATTGTTTGAGGAAGAGCACAGGCTGAAACAATAGATACATCTTCAAAAACCAAAGTCAAATTAATTGGCTCACATTAGATTGTCAAGCATTAAGGAGTGACTGCTAGCTTTGTCAACAGAAGGTAACTATTTTCAATCGGATTAGATGGTTCAGAGTTTCAGAAATGGAGGTTTTGGCAACAAACATCATGGCATCCTCACGGTTTGCATGAAAGAGAAAAAAGGTTATGCACTAGCTTAGAAAACAAAATCTAGGGGCAGATTCTCCCACTCCCACTTCATCCCCTTTTCTATTGCTCTGGCAGCACAAAGAAAGCATATCTCCCCTACTAAGAATTCCTTCACCACAAGGAAGTGCTCAGCGGGTGCAGATCCAGCACAGCAGACTCTTACACCACCCTTTTCCCAGTCCAGGCATAGCAATTCACCTATGTAGACCTGTCCAAAACATGCTGCGCTACAGCAATCTCCAGCTGGCAAAGAGCCTCATGGGGACCATTGTCAGCTCATAGAATTAAGCCTGCTCTAAAAACTCTTCTGGGCTGGGGGAGAACTAGCTGAAGAATCAGGGAACCATAGTTGGTTCCCTGTCATCTCCCCCATCTCTGCTGCACTGAGTGGATTTCTGGCCCAGCAGAAAATAGAGGCCCAGGTAGGAATTTATTCTTTTTAGTCCCAGGAGCTATCCAACATTTTAAATAATACTACATGTCCAGAACAAGCTGAGAATAAAGGCATCTAATTATTCTATAAACACACATTACCCTGTTATCAGAGCTTCAACCAAACTCCACGGTCAAGAATGAAACATCGTCACCAGCTCAGGTTTTAGCCTGTGAGACTTTAACCACAAAAATGCTATTTTACAAGCTGCTTGGAATTAAAAAAAAAAGTCAAGATTGGATCTTTCTTCCCCTTTGTCAATACATAAGAAAGACAGGAAATGCCATAATGGAACAGAACCCTGGTTCATTTAGTCCATTAACCTGCCTTTACTAATGATCAAGACTTGATGGATTAGAGGATTAAGTGAAGGTCACCTTTCAAACAAACACACACACTCCTGGATGACCATGCTGTGAAACACATGGGGAACAGCTCTGGAAGAGGCTTTTGAGTCCAAAAAGCACGAGAATGGCTCTCAATAGACTTTCTAATAAAAGTGGAGGAAAGGATCTGTCCAATTCACGATGCCAGAGTAGGACCAGAGCACTGAGTTCAATAAAGCTTCAGCAATTTACACTAGCTCGAGATCTGGCCCTGAAAAATGCAGTGTAAAAGTGTTTTCCCAATTCATAGATAAAGACATTTCTTTGTGGAAAGTTTTGAGAGTTTTTTACTTGTTTTTGTTTAAGTGATATGCTAAAGAATCTGCTTTCAATAGAGATAAATTCTGATTACAGGTTAAGTTTGATTTGTCTGCTATTTGGTTTCAACCCTTCTAAAAAGTGTCTAGTCTAGTGGCATTATTCTTTCCCTATGCCAAATGATCCATTGGCATCTGATTTTTATCTGACTTTTTGTTGAGTTTGTGTTATACTATATTTATTAAGTATATCAAGTTCTGGACATTTTGTCCCTATCCAGTAGCTCAGCCCCATTTGCTAGGGTAATGGTAGGGCTACCATATCATTATTGTGCTGAGTATAAATTAGGGGTAGGATTTTCAAAAGCACCTAAGGAATTTAGGAGCTCATGTCCCATTGATAACCAACCCCTTCTTAGAAGAAACAAGAATGTAGTTGTCAGTATCATATTGAAAACTAATGAGGCAAATGAAATTTGGAATGGAAGGAAAGAGAATGTTAATAGGATTTAGAACTACAGCTTTTTGAATCTGACAACCTGTTAACACTTCTAGCTTGCTGGGTGTCTAAAGATGGGGTAGGAGAGAAGATGCACTAAAAAGTGCTAGGGTGGAGATCTCTCAGGAACCACTCAGTCTAACGTTTGATGCCTACTTTAACTGTGACAGGAGGTTACTCAAATCCATTCAGTTTCCATCCTCCTTGCTGGAGACAGGGATGTAGGTGGAATCTGTGGGTCCTGATAAGGGTCTCACCTTTCACCTAACTTTGTGTCATGCTTGAAGTCAACACAGGCAATACAAAAGTCTTCAATCCCTGGTGTCAGTATCTGGAACTGAAGCTTGAAGAAGATAAGCTGAAATCTATGCCTGAACCCTCCCATCCCAGCTTCCCATCTGGCTCTCCCAGATGTCCATATGTGGCGAGTTATATGGGCCCGTGGTGCCCATGCTTCACCATATTTAGGAACGTGGGCCCGGCTCCATCAATATTTGGTCTTACCGCACTTTGGTGATCCCTGCGCTACAGAGTCCGGGGTGGCCAGGGGGTTAGCGAGTGACCCGGCCCCAGCCCGCCCCACTCCGCTCCGCCCCACTGTCGCTCAGCGGAGGGGGCAGAAGCTGGAAAGAGGCAGGGCAGGGGTTTGGGGGAAGGGGTGGAATGGGGACAGGGAGGGGGCAGAGAAGAGGTGGTCTGGGTTGCTCGCTGCTGTCAGTGCCAGATCCAACTAACCCCCCAGGCCACCCTGGACCCCGTGTCCTCCCAAAGCACAGGGCCTAGGGCGGCTGCCATGGCCTGTCATATGGATGGGATAGTTCTGGGTCCAGGGGGGCCTGGCGCTGGCAGCAGCGAGCGACCCGGCCCCAGCCCACCCCCTCCCCACTCCCATTCCACTCCTTCCCCCAAGTCCCCACCCATGCCTCTTTCCGGCTTCCACGCCCTCCCCGAGCAACGCGGGGAGCCGGTGGGGCAGAGCGGGGCAGGCTGGGGCCGGGTCGCTCGCTGCTGCCAACGCAGGCCCCCCACTAGCCTCCCAGGCCTCCCTGGACCCCGTGTCCCCCGAAGCGCAGGGACCAGGTTGCCCCAGTCCATCCTATGGATGGGACAGCTCTGCTTGGAATTGTTCTGCGCACCACCAAAAATTATACAAACCTGGCATCCATGCAAATGTCAGTTCTACTTCCCCTCAGCCTCTTGCAATTTTAACATTGCATTAACTTTAGCTTTTGCATTTTCATATGCAACTAATAGTGTGAATGCACTAATAGCGTGCATTCAAAAATGTATAGAACATTTTGAATGGTCCATATGCTGCTGGGATTTTTGTCCTCATCGATAGAAGATCGTCTACCTATTATTTTATAGTAAATGAAGAACTAAGCAGTTAGCAAATTGTTAGACACCACTGTCATATACATATAAATATAGTACTTTATTATGAGCTTACTCCCTTCTAGGTAGTCCTCTGTACACATTATTTGGTTTCTTCAGTATCCTTTTACTAAAGGTTTTGGTAAGGAATTCTTATTGGCAGACAGTCAATCTGCAAAAGTACAAGCACTGAGTAGCATCATTCTATACAATTTTAGCCAGAAGATAGTACAGTATGTATGTCACTGTTAATACCAGATGTCTCTACTCAGAGTAGTTGCCACCTTATAATCTTATATTATGCCATTTCTTCTGACATTCTCTGATAGAGTTTTTAAAGGTGAGTGAAAAGGCTACTGCAGAAAAATATCACTGCAGAAAAGTACATTTTTATAGCTCTATTATTTCATTTTAAAAGCTCAAATCACTAAAATCAAAACATGTAGGCAATCAGGGCTCCAAAAATCCATGGTGGGTAATATTAGTCTGTTACTTTCTCAGTGTGGTCCCTAAAGAGTAAGCAGGAAGGTCCTTGTAAGTATTTTAGTGGGTGGTTCCCCTCTGAATTTTTATTTAATAACCATGTTGGGATCTGGCCTCATTTCCTAGTGTCTCTCCAGCGTGAATAAGTAAAATTGGATTTTTATCATTATCTCTGTCAGAGTACTGAGAGCCACTGTTCTGTTCCAGACCTCTGGTATGATCATTTACACACCGTTTGTCCTGAGTTACACCACTGCAACCTTGAAAGCTCATTATTTCAACAAAGCTGCTGGGGTGCAATTTAGAGTAGAATTTGGCTCATTAATAGGCTGCTGAAATGACAGAAAATCCTACTACAGCCCAAGGGGTTTAATCCATAAGGTGATGGCACAGAGAAGCTAATAGAGCCTCGTGTATTTTAGGTCCACTCTAATAGACTAGTTATAAACAATGGGTAGGTGGGGTGGGTGGATGGGAGGGGTGGGTGCGTGTATAGCACCTCTCTTCTTTCAACTCCCCCACTACCCTGCCAAATACAAAACATGAAATAGTATATATAAAGATCTGTAATAACCCTTTTAAAGTAGCAGAGGACAGGTACTACATTAACAAGGCAAAGGAAGGCACTGAGAGGGTAGGAGATGAACACAGGGCCAACAGCAAGCATTCTAAGACACCTGGAGAAAAGCTTTAATGGTGATTTTTAGAAGCAAGGTGTGTTCAATTGTGAAGAATTTTGATACCAAAGTGACCATAGTCTTGTTGATTGCTAAGGTGACTGCAGGAGGAATTTCCTTCAGATTTTTTCACACAGAAAGGATTTTGAAATCTCAAGTGCAATTAAAAAAAAATCCAATCAGTATTGGAATTATACTAGGTTTGAGGCCTGTTAATTCAAGAAGGAGCCCCAGCACTTATCACGATGGACCACCAGACTCAACGAAAACTTCCATCCCCCCCCACTCTAATCCTGCAGGATTCCAATTCAGCAGTCAATGTTTCTCCATTCAGCGTAGCCTAAACATCATTCAGCTGAAAGAAAGAAGTAGAGAGTGGTTACCAGCTATGAAGTAGTGAGTAACTAACTCTGATTTATTCTGTGAAATGCAGATTGGGTAGTTCCAAAGGGTGCTGCCACATCATTTTCAAAATATGCTGCAAATGATGGCTACATTTTCAGAAGTGACTAATGCCTCTGGGTGCCCGATTTAATTTTCAGAGGGTGCTACTTAGCACTTTCTGAAAATCAGGCTCCTCCTGTTGGGCACCCAAAATCATAAGTTAATTTTTAAATGTAGGCCAATGTAAATAAGTGGCTGTAGGGATCCAATGGAGATTTTAATCCTACTGCAAAATGATTATTTTGTCTCTGAGTAAGAGTTATTCTACCCTGATTATTTCTTGAACAGAGACTGTATTCCCTTACTAACAGGGCCCGTTCGGAAAACTGCACTTGGACTCCACCTCCTGACCTTCTAGCACAGTGTTTCTCAGCCTTTTCAGTTTGGCAATCCCTTATGAAGAGTCAAAAACATTCACAGCTCTCCTACAGTCATAATAAAAGGAAAAGGAAAAAAAAGGTATATATTACAGCTACTACATCTGACCTCTCAAACTGTGAAGGATTTGGCCACCCTGAGGCAATTCTGGAAAATTCATTTTCTTTGCCTTAGATCTGTAATAAAATTTTCAATGCCTCACAAGTCTATATAGATTGCCTTTTGTGACACCCTCTGGGAAACAGTTCACCAGCTGAAAAACACTCTTCGAGGCCAAGCAGAAGGGTCACTCATCATGGGGGTGGAATTTAATAAAAAGGTATACATCAGATGTTATTGCCTTCCAGGGAATCACAGGAAGAATGGAGCTAGGGGTAGGAAGCATCCTGAGTACATTCTGGGGGGTTTGAGGACAACGTTAAGGCCAGCGAGGGTTGGGAACGCTCTCTTGATTGCATCCTCACTTATAGAAAAAACATTTGCCAATGGAATTAGGCTCCTAGGCAAGTCAATATAGAAAAAGAACCAATCCCAAGGGACATGGAATGATTGAGAGATCAGGAATCTCTATTTTTTCCTATTCAACTTTACCATATTTTTTTCTATATACAGTATGCACTCACTGGAATTCCTACTCTTTCTTTATTCATTGTTTTCACTGAAACTGGCAGCACCTTTTTAAACGTTTTTGTTTGACTATTTTCAAAATTCTAGCACATTACAAAGTACTATGAAGTGGAGTGAGGGGTAAGCCTGAGATTCACAGAGGAGCCTAAGGACATGTAAATACTACAAGCACTACAGCGGCACAGCTGCGGTACTGCGGCTACACTGCTGTAGTGTGGACGCTTGCTACAGCGATGGAAGGGGTTTTTCTGTCACTGGAGTAAATCCACACCCCCACCCCCACCTGAACAGTGGTAGCTAGGTTAATGGAAGAATTCTTCCCTTGACCTAGCTGTGTCTACAGTCGGGGTTAGAACAACCTGACTACATTGCACAAAGTGTGACATTTTTCACAGACCTAAGCAATGTAGCTAGATTGACTTAAATTTTAGGAGTAGACCAGGCCTAAGCAAGGTAGGTACCTAGGTTTCCAGTGAAATTCAATGGGACCTCCCTTAGGTTCCTTTGCAAAACCCAGCCTAAACCAATATGACTACAAAGACACTCTCAACCATAGTAAAGGTCGTGTGATCAATCTTTGCCTTTTTCAGCTCTGCCACTCAGGCCCCAACCTCTTCACCGTGGCCTAGTACCACATCTTCAACTTCCTTTCCAATATTTCCTTCTGTATGTTTTGCCACCATCTTCAATTCAATATGAGAAAATGCAACTTCATGGGCCAAAGTCTGGCTTTATTTTAGTAGTTAGTCTCATTGCCAACCAAAACCATGTGGATCTGACCTCATCTCCTACTGTTCCTCCAGAGTGAATAAGTAAAATATTGTTATCATTTCTGTCAGAATTAAAAGCAGTTGCTTTGCTCCATAGATCTTGTATTTATAGTTATTAGTGTGTCCTCAGTTACACCTAGTAACTGTCTCACTGTTCAATAGGGTCACCCTACAGAATACGACACTTCATTTATCCTTCCAAATACTTGCCTTTTCCATCACCATCCACAGCTCCTTGCGTCACCCAGGCTTCTGGTCTTGATGTCATCTGAGTAGACCTTGCCAAAAAGTTTTGGACAAGAAGTCTTCACTGAAAAAATGGTTTCTTTTTAAAAATGGTTTTCATTTTTTGTGGAAAATTGCATCTCTTAATTATTGAAAAGGCTATCAAAATGCAAGATACAATTTTGGGGAAATAATTCCCCAAAATTCACAATTTTTTTTTATAAAAAAGATGAAATGAGTTTGCTTCAGACACTGAACATAAAAACTTTGAATTTTTTTTTCTTTTTTTTTTTGCAAAACTAGGTTTTTGTTTTTTGACAAACTCTATCTGTTAGACTCCTCTGCTCTCCTCCTCTTTCTATATTCAGGTGAAGTTCTGTCACTACTTCCCCCTCGCTTCAAAACTCTATTCTCTCCTATCCACTCTTCCCATGGTGAAATCCTGATTGCTGGCTTAGCGATCTTTTGCCTTAGTTAGTACCCCCTCCTTCTCCCTGCACCCCATGCCTCCTCACTTCCCTCATCTCTCCTTGCTCCTCCCCCCAGTCTATTCAAAATGGCACTATATCATTCTCCTTCAACTTCATTCCCTAGCTTTCGCCCCAGCTTCTACATAGAATATCAGCATCTCATCCTCACTTCAACGCCCTCCCACCCTCACTTCTCCACCTCCTGTGAACCTTTTCTGCTCAAGCCCCTCTTCTAAATGTCATCTTTGCAGTCTTCCCTCATTCTCATGCCGTCTTTCATGCTGTTCCTCACGCTTGGCGTTATCTCCCTCTTCTGATGAATCAGTCCCTCCCCTTTCAAGTATCTTCTTAAAACTTTTCTCCCACAAAGCCTTTCAGTGATGACCAATACATGCTTTCTGTACCCACTTTTCTAAGTCTGAAACAGATTGTAAGCCCAAGGACCACATCATCTTATATATCAGTCACTAGGGAGCTTTTTGCCAGACAGCATGAGCACTCCCCAATGGCATAATATGGAAAATATGCATAATAGCTAGCAGAGTGACAGCACAAAATAAAACAGACCCAAATATTTTAAGTTCTTCTCTACATCTGTGCGCTTTCAATATTGATATATACACAAACAACAAAAGAGTATCACAGTATGAAGCTAAATATACATACATTGCTAGTATAAATGCAAAAAGATCTATTTATAGCAACTGTAAAATACAATGGTCAAATTCCACTACAGTCAGATATAGCCCATTGCAGTTCTCGGTTTATGTTGAGGAATCCCTGCCACCCAAAATAAATTGCAATACTGTACTTTGGGCTTGTGCTCCCTTTCCCTACCCCTCCCCACTTTTCAAGACTATATATAGACAATGTCTGAGTTTCCAGGCAAGCTGATAACTACATATCAGCTGTGGCTGCATCACAAATTGTACAAAGCCAGATTAAAGCCTTAATGTTGATTTTCTTTTAAGGCCTTATACAAAGTCTATTGAAGTCAGTGAGACTCTTTCCACTGGCTTCAAATCGGGCCCCTAACTGGTTTTGAGCCATAAAAAGCATCCAACACACAGGGTGTAAGCCTGATCTCATCTTACACTGCTGTAAATCAGAAGTAATGCCAATGAAGTTCTAAAACTGGTTTGAGATCAGAACAAGGCCTGGGCATATACTACACAATATTACACAACACACATTTCTTACTGATGATTGTCAACACTGAGATACTCCTATGCTACAGAATGGCACCTCAGTGCCCCCTTCTCCCAAATAACATCATGAGAAAAGAGGTACACACATTGTATAGGATCAAACCTTTCAATTGGCCATTACTACCTTACAGGCTGCTATATCCTAAATATACTGGAATGACCTGCTTTAAATAACCTTTTCAGATACATTTCTTACTTAGATATTTATAATGATGTAATGTCTTCAGTGGGCCTTGGAGTGGGGCTAACGTACTTCCAAAGTAGCAGTTTCTGTGCCTCATACAACAATGATCTCCATAATCTTATCTTTGTGCTTCACCATTATTTAATTTTTTTTAAAAAAAAGACCTCATCTCTGAGGCTAGTTCTTTGGAATAAAGAAAATTTAAAAAAACTGGAGTGAAAAGACTAGGATGTCATTGGCATATCAGTGTGACAGTGGTGAAGCTCACCAGTGAGTCAGGCTCTACTGTGGAAAGGCCACTGATTGTTGAAAGCTGTGATTGCTATTGGGCAAGAGAGACGATCTCAAGAAGATAGTCAGATCATGACACTTCATTGCTCAAGCAGAGAATGTGCTGATGTTGTTACTGGCACTTGGGCAACAACGTGCAACAAAAAAAAATTTATCTTAGTACAAAACCCACCAAAACCCCCTAGCATTCTAGAAAGGGAGTTCTTTCTGAAAGTGTTTGAATTATATCGCTGCACAACCTTACATTTGAACAAATGTAATAAAAGTTGTATGCCACAAAAATGTACATTCATTTGGAAGCAGAGATACGACTGATGTTTGTGCCTATCTGGCTTCCAATATTACAGTATGCCTCAGTATAGTAGGAAATGCCACTGTTTCACAAAAAAGGATTGGGAAAGACAAAGCAGTTTTATAAGCCAAATCCCTTTTTTTTTTTCCTTTTAATTCAATGGGATTAAAGTTTTGTCCTTTTACCTTTTAGGGTAAAATCTCTGGTTGGTATACTTTGGCTCAGTTGCATTGTTTATTGGAACTGCACTAATTTGCCCCAGCAAAGAACTTGGCCCAAATTGATTTGAAACATTCCAATGTATTATACAGTTTGTACACCATTTCCTTTGTACTAAAAGGGTATGATGGAAATTATTTCCAACAACTCCATATTGTGGGCATGGGGAGAAAGGGAAAGCAAAAAATTACCTTTAAAACTTTTGGAAAGAAGTTCAAGATTTTTTGGTTTATTTTGTGCAAACTTTAAGCTGAAATAATGACAATCGACTTCTGATCACTAGAAAGAATCATTTGAAAAAATGAGGAACTGGCATTGCTGATTTTAAATTTACAAGAAACTGGATGGCTGTTTGTAGTGCAATGAATATTCTGATAGGTGCACATACAGTTGATCACTAATGCTAAGGCTTACATGTATTGAATACAGTGACGGGGGGGAAAGAAATTTATAGGATAGAGAACCATGCATTTTTCCATAGATTAAGTGTATTTAAAGTTGAAAATGTTTTACTTCCAGTGCTTTTAGTTTCACATAAGATCAGTATGTGAGTTTAGAGGAATTTCCTTTGTAATGTTCTTTGAAATCTACAGATGAGCAATGCAATGTGAGAGCTAAGTATTAACATTATTTATCCATAGAACAGACAGGGGCAAAGACAACCTTTTCACAGTGGGACAGAGTAACAAAATAGCAGCTGTTGAATATCATGTTAATGAGTAGTTTTGTGCCAGGACTAAATGTATCCCCTTTTAATAAATGAAATTTGAATTTCTGTTCCAGGACACATTTCCTTTATTTATTAATGCAACCCTTTGGGAGTGGGGACAAGGTTGTCTACCCCCATGACAGGTACGGCCTAGCTAGAGGCATTGCAAGTTTCCCCACAAATCCTGCTTCTCTTCTGATCTTGAGAGGCCAGCCCTACAGCAAGATGGTAAATGGGTCCCCCGGCCCATTTGTGATCTCTGTGGAGACTGCCTGCTGGATTTGAACTGGCTACCTGCAGCAGAAGTGAAAGACTCCATATTCTATTACCCTATTATTCTATCCCGTCTGCTTTCCAGATGATTATATTATAAATTTTGTTGCACTTTATAAATAACATATTGTTATTTAGAGGTTTTGAATTTAGCTATATTCAAGAGGTGTCATTTTGGTCTCCCTCTAATTGCTCCTGTCAAAACTCTCAAATATAAAAGCCCCAAAAAAATACAAAATATGCTAGCTATTACCTATATTTTTCCCACATTGTTAATTTGTGTCTACTACACTATGCATACTTTGGCAGATTTAGAGATTTGGTACAGTTTAGAGATTATAATAAGATATTGCCACATTAATTGGGTTTTCTTGGAACATAGACAAATTTAGCAACAATGTAGTTGTCCCACATTTAAATACAAAATATCATACAAATCAAACTGATCCCATTAAGGCCAATAATAAAATATCTTTAACCTCTCTCCCCCTCTCTCTCTCACCCCCACCCATATTTTCTACAAAATAATATACTACCACAGTGATATTGCACATAAGTCCCAATTGACTTCAGTGGGACTTAAGCTCGTTTTTATCCATTGTGCTGAATCAGGACCTTATTCTACACACATCAGATCTAATTAGCATCAGTGGGAATTCTCAAAAGCAGTGGAATCAAAAGCAGTGCATGGATAAAGTATCTTGACAAGTAGTATAGAAAATTATTTTTCACAGGAAATTTCCCCCAAAAGTGTGTTTTTTCTCCAAAAAATTCCCCTATAAATATTGGGGGGAGGGGGAAGCGCCGAGAAAAACAAACAAAAACTCTGAAATAATATTTGTTTTTAAAAATCACTCAGTTAAAAAAAGATCTGTTTTTTTTAACAGTTTTGGTTTTCAAAAACTGAAAGATTTTACAGAATTTACGTTATGTCCATTTTTAGTCAAATTTTACGTGAACATTTCCATTTTCATTGAAAAGCCATTTTTCATTGAAAAAAAACCAGCAACAAAAACATTTCAACCAGCTCTTTAGGAAAGGTAAGATGAGTTCACAGACACAACTAGAGAAAAATAACCCCGGGGAGGGGAAAAATTAAATATGCAATGCATATTAACTGCTTTATAAGGCAGCCCAGTTCCCCAACTGGAAATCTCATAGCCCTTTTAAACGTGGTTGTAGGCCTCAGTTGTATTATGGTGCAGTGTTGTAGTCATAATATAGTTGAGGTTGAGTAGCAGTTTCATCTATTACATGAATTACAGCGTAAGAACCCTCTAGGCCAGGCTTAAGTTACCATCATCACTGGATACTACATCTACACATATAAACCTGCATAAAACTGGAGTAACACAGCAGTTAATCATGTCCAAAATATTGTTGAATATGTTATAATTTTTTTTCTAAAATAATTCATAGATCATTTAAAAGCATACACATCTCTAGAAAATCATAATTTTGATTAAATATGTG
Source organism: Trachemys scripta elegans (assembly GCF_013100865.1). NCBI lineage: Eukaryota > Metazoa > Chordata > Testudines > Emydidae > Trachemys > Trachemys scripta. The sequence goes on from NC_048298.1 coordinate 182,920,010, forward strand.
ACATTATTTGTACTAAATTCTAGAGCTGTATAAGATATTGTAGATATAGCTAGCTATAGAACATTTTAAATAATAGAATATCACAGCACCACTGTTTTTTTCAAAACTGAAGAAGAGTTTTGTTCAGACTCCAATATTTCTGGGCAAAATACTTTGCAGAGGCATGCTTTCCATTAACGTCAGTGCTGTCAACGCCAACAGAAAAGACACTGTTTATATAATGATGACATACAGTTCAGAAACACTGTGCTATATATTTGCTTATTATGCCTGTTATGCATTTTTTAAAAACAGTTTAATGAATTCTTCTAAAGAGTTGTTTATCTATTCTAGGTACCTATTTTGGAAAGCTAACAAACAAATTAATGTTAATCTGCAGATTACGTAGCTCTGAGTTGCCTTGCTATGAGCCTGATCCAAAGCCCATTGAAGCCAAAAGCCCATAGAACCTAAATATTGTATTGCAAAATGGCATTACAAATCCTTTCTTTTTGCCTTTCCTTTCCCTCTGTGGTTTGTGTTTAAATTGGATGAACATCAACGCTGTGAAATTTCAATAAAACCTAAATTCAGATTCCACCTATCAGAGCCAGACTAATTGCATTTGTGATCCTCAACGGTAGCGAGTTGTGCCTGAGAAACATGACACTGGTGGCCCAGGTATCTTCTGCCTTTAGGGGAATAACTTGAAGGCATTTGAGCATGTGCTGTTGTAAGTCGTTGCTTTTGTTTCCTGTGGGATTGTCAATTCTCTGGTTTTTGCCATCGTGTGGTATCTCACTATGTTTCCAGTTGCCCCGCAGCCATTCCACCTAGCTTCCCTGCATTCTTTGTTGTGGGAAAATGAAAAATATGCACCATTTCTTTAGAAATCAGTGACTTGCTATTCATTTGTCCTTTGTATTGTTTGCCTCAGCCACAGGCAATATGAAGAGGTCTCGACCACAGATGCTGTGGACTCTGTTAGAAAAGGTAAACCAGTTTTCATTAGCTGAGTCATTTTTAGAGGGGTTTTTTTTAAGTGCATAATTCTTATACTGTTCCTTTTTTAAAAAACATGGCACACAATGAGTTCGCAGTGATGGGCATTATTTAGTGAAGGGCTCAAGCATGCCTAAAAGGCAGAGATGTGGATTTTGCTTCAACTCATGTAGATCATACTAAAGTTAACACCTCAAGCACTTAATGCATGTGGCACAGCCAATGATCTTAGGGGTACTGTGATGGGGTGCACTAGGCCCTGAGCACCCTGCTGCGGGCCTTGTGGCCCTGCCATACCCTGCTCCACAAAAGGGCAGTAGAGAGGTCCTCGAAACTGCTTATAGCGGCTGTGAGGGAAGTAGCCAATCAGGGCCCAGCACATCAGTATAAGAAGAAGCTGCAGGGACAGTGTGAGTTCAGTTCCTTACTAGAGCTGGAAGAGAGTGGATGGTGCTTCAGGCTGGCTGCTGGGACTTCATGAGGACAAGGTCCTGAGGTAAGGGTGAAGAATGTATGGACGCCATGGGGAAATGGCCCAGGAAATCATAGCAGCAATGCAGTTTATTTAAGGGGACATGATGGATGGCTGCTATCTATAGGGTCCCTGGGCTGGGACCTGGAGTAGAGGGTGGGCCTGGATCCCTCCCACCAGTCAATGGGAAAGTGGCCTGGACTTTGAGGCACCCCAGAAGGGGAGCTGAACTGTAGTGGCCCAGCTGAAGACCTGGGGCCAGAGAGGCCCTGAGAGGGTGAAGACTGCCTCCAGGGAAAGAACCCTGGGGCACTGCTCTATTCTGGAGCAAGGACAAATTGAGAGAAACATTACAGAGGGCACTGAGAGAGGCCCCTGTTGGACTTGTACCCTGAAAGGGGTTTGTGTTGCTTTTATCTCAGAGACAGACTGTGTATTACTCGGCTGGAGGGCTGAGTCAGCGAAGACCCACCAGAAACAGGTAAAAATAGAGCACAGGCACACGTGCTTGGCCAGGGGGCACTTGTGGGAGGTGAGTGCAACCCTGTTACTGGTACCTTTATCTCAAGGGCACACAAAATGGGCTTGAGATGTAGATCATATTTAAGTTAACATGAGTTAAAGTAAAATCCTTAGCAGAGCTCCCCAGCACACTGCAGAAGCTAACCTACTCCTCATCATGTGCTCAGCCAGTACCTCAGGCTTGTGCAAAAGGGGCATGTGGCTATGGTTTAGCCCCACCATGCTTGTCCATCCCTTTTGTGTCTTGCACCCAGAGGAGCATCAGCATAGAACAGACCTGCTGCTTACAACTCCTTCCCCTTTCTCTGCCCCTGCTCACACTATTTGCAACCCTGTGGAGCAACTGCCTGGATCTGTAATAAGTATTTATAGGGAACCCATCACTGCTGTGCCTGGATTCACTTTACATTCATATTTTATTTAAGCACAATCTTTTGATGCTGTACTAGATAAAAAATGGAGGCAGTCCCAACCTGAAGATTTTACAGTCTAAAAAACAGACACTGGAAAGACAGGATGGACTAGGAAGCCCAGGGAGAGAATAACTCAGACGGTTTTACTGGCTCACTTCGTGTGGACCATTTAAAATGCCAGCAATTAACCACGTACTTCAAGCAAACAAACATGAGCCCAGCCCTACACAACAACAGAGAGAGAGATACAGGAAAAAGAGAGAGCAAGATATAGGAAAGTCTAAGGATGATGGATTCCAGGACCCTCAGTTAGTGGAAAGCCTGGACAAAGATGCTTCTGGCCAAATTCCGTCTCAGACTTATTTCCTGAGAGCAAATTCCAGCTGTCATGTCTCTTCTCACTTACTATCAGACATTTTAGGATGGAAAAAACAAATGTTCAACTAGTCTATGCTCTGATAGGAACCTCTCCTTCCGAGGGTACAGTATATCCAGTTAAGTCATGGGTTTTATTCCATAAACACTTAGCCATTTCTTACCCAGGGGAACTGGAATTCATAGGATCAGGCATCAAAGTCATTAGATCCCATAATGTATTTGATGACTGGTCCTACAGCTGCAAACACTGCCCTATTACACATTTTTAATTCAAAAAAATACCAGCTTTTTTTATTAAAGGTGCACTCAAACCCTACCTCAGTAGAGTATTGGCTGCCTATGGAGTTGTTTGGAAGCTGCTTCACAAACTTTCAAATATTTTTAATCTTTCTGTTTGAAAGCCCCCAATTATTTTTTTTTAAACATTGAAAACCCCATTCAAGTGTGATGTGTAGAGCACTAAGACAAGCCTATACACTAGCTTCTAGAACTTACCATTGTAACAAGTACAATAGAGAACGCAACACAACCATCTGTAACATGAGACAGGAAGGGACAATGGTATCATTCCTGGGGATACTGCAAGTAGTAATTTTCACTTTTTTATTAATAGTTGTACTTAGTTGTTCTTTATGCTGAAATGTAACAATCTATCACAGATTGCCACAGATCCTTCACTAATGCCTCTCTACTGGGCTCTAATCTGCTGCCATTAAAATTTATGGAAATTTTGCCATCAACATTAATAGGCCAATTTTGTCCATTCACTGCACCTCCATACAACATAGCCTGACCCTAATGAACACCCAAAGTTACATCACATTAATATAGACTCTGCCTGTCTTGAAATGGAATAAGCATTTCTTTGGCTGTCATTCGAGCACTGCTGTATTATCTGCCTAGTGAGGTGAAAACAGTTCTGTCAGTAATAGACTGGCTTTCTATTGGGTAATGCATTTCAAAGAAATGCTGGTGTGCAAATCAGAACCCTGGCCTTAGGGAAGCCTTTGTCCCATTCCAAGAAAGACCTTTGAATCTATAACTGTGACACTACCTTAGTTGTCCATTAAGGATTCAGAAGCCTGAAATGATGTCTGTATTATCCAGAACGATTTGGGGGTTTTTGTTTTAAGCAGAAATGGGCTGAACCCAAACATTAGCTCTCAACACATCTTAAACTGGGCGAAGACTTCAAAATCTGTACTTGAATTCTGAGAACTGGAACAATTAGTCTCAATTTTCTAAAGGTGGCTCCTCTTGGCCAACATGACATAAGCTGGTTGCTTTTAGATTTTAAGCTCACTGGGGCATGGATCAGATCTTGCTGTATATTCGTAAAGAGCCAAGTGTACCGACAAGTTTCAGAGTAGCAGCCGTGTTAGTCTGTATCTGCAAAAAGAACAAGAGTACTTGTGGCACCTTAGAGACTAACAAATTTATTACATCCGAAGAAGTGGGCTATAGTCCACGAAAGCTTATGCTGTAATAAATTTGTTAGTCTCTAAGGTGCCACAAGTACTCCTGTTCTTTTTTTAAGTGTACTGACAGTGCTCAGTAAATGAATATTTTCATCTTCTATAATAACTGTCCAGCTGGCAATGTTACCAACATCAGCATTAAAAAAAAATGTATCTCTGAACATTTGTGAGTACAAGTACACAGAGAAATCAGCCAAAATAATAAATGGAGATGGTACTTGAACAAGCAAGGTATCTAATTTCACAAATATTTGTTTTTTAACAAATGATCTCATTATATTCACAAGTATGTGAAGAAATATGCACCTCTCTTTATCCTATTTCAGGTGATTAGTTGTCACCAGTCCATACATGCTATGTAATTTAACTGGCATCAGTGCCATATTTTGAAGCTCACCAGTTTAGCATTTCTGCAACTGTCTCTAAGAAAAGAAATGTTCCTGTAAGTGCCTCCTGTGACAAATTTAGATCCAGCTCTGATTCCCACTTTCTGCTATGTGGGGAACATTTGTGTTTTTAATCTACAGGAAAGTTATACCTTTTGAAGTGCATTTGTTTGCCATGTTGACATTAGGGAAGAAGGAAAAAAGAAGGGAGATCATGCCTTCAAAATTCAGAGTCCTTGGACATCTAAAAGTTATTCTCCTCTGAGTTGCTCATATATGTTTTGAGACATCTCCCCTCAAATACATTAAGTGCCTAGAAAGTAGGTACCCTTGATTCAAACCATATGCTCTAACTCCTAGCTGCTTGTATGATCTAATCCCCCAGCCCTCATGTGCAGTAGTGCATTGTGCAATCCTCCCTTCATTTTCAGTCTTGTCTTGCTTTATAGTAGAAATAATTTGAACTGTATTTTCCATAACACATGCAAATATAAATAAATATCTCACATTCTGTACCTATAATTGTATTTCACTTCAATGTGTTTCCATGGCTGCATCCAAAAGACAGTTATATAATACACAATCCCCCATTAACTGTAGATAATTGAACTCCATGCATGCACTGAACAGTGTGTTGTATTTTTTGTTCATTAATTCTTTATAATCATGTCTAATTGTATTTGTTACTTGGGCACTTGGAAGTCTCATTGTCAAACTGGCAGACTTAAGTTTTATGTAGCAGCTGGTGAAGGTCTCCAACTCAGAGTAGGTGAGTGGGGGATACAGTCAGAATAAAAGCAGAATTTAATTCAAATTTATTATATATTTGGCATTTATGGCTTTTTAACTATGCTACTTTTATGGGCATTAATGCTCTCTTGATTCTGTCTGGCAATTCCTTTCATATTTGCCAAGTGGAGTGGGTATCTGAAACACAGATTTCCACTTTCTTCACCAAGGGTGAAATTCACATCTATATAGAGGGCAAGCATGAAGCCCATGCTCCCCTACTTAACTATCTAAACCTACAAAACAAAGACTGAGTGGAATTTAAGTGGTCTATAGGCCTTGTGCAGGGTCTCTAAAGATTTAGGTGTGAATTTCACCCCTAATTCTCTACTGGTCTGGTCCAAATGATGAATCACACTGAAATTAAGCTTTTTAATACAAGGAACAGATAGCATTTATATTGCTGTGTAGCTTTCTCAGCATCCTTGCATTGAAAGGAAAATGATTCCCAGGCTGACATAAAATACACAGCAGGTTTAACAACCTTCTTATATGGTCTCTTAAAATCCTCCCTGGTCCAGCGTAAAAGTATATTTGAACGATCCTAGGTAATTGAAGTGGACAGTTCCAACCTCCTTATTAATTCACTAGCATCATTGTGCTCAATGTTCAGGAAGTGATTGTGTTGCCAAGGGATCATTTCCTTTTTATATGGCTAATGAAATATTTGCCTGCTGGGACAACAAAGCTACAAAAGGAGGCAGAAGATGCAATTTTCAGCAGCATTTTTTCCTTATAGTTTGATCCTATACCACTGAAGCCGACAGGAATCTTTCTGTGGATTTCAATGGTGCAGGCTCAAGCCCTAATGGATTGTCTACAAAAATAGTGCCTAGACAAACTAGTAATATAAACTTAGCTGGTGTACTACACTAGCTCAGGAAAATTAACTCCTTGGAAGAATTTGCAAGCTTGGTACTCAGGATCATCTCCCTTAGTTTTATATAATTACTAAGTGGTAGTTAAGTGTGAAAGTAATTGTTCATTCCTTGAGGGAATGAGGGAGGCAAGCTGCCACTAATATAATCTTTTGTCAACTGCTTTGCTTAGAGCTAAATTGTGTACTCACAGTTATGTCTGATTCCTTTTGAAGTCAACGTACATCCAAAAATACATTATTGTAACTGTTTATTATTTGTTTTACAATTGCACCAAGAGGCCTCAACTAAGATCTGGGCCCCATCATGCCAGGTGCCACATAATAAGAGACGGTTCCTGCCACAAAAAGCTTAGTCCTCTTTTGTCTATCTTGACTATTTAGACTCCACTCCTGCAATTCATGGCACATGGGCACGCTGCTAGACTCCTGTTCGGACAAAGATGTGTGCCTGCACATAGCGAATAGCAGGACCAGAGCCCAAGATTGTAAGCTTTTTGAGGCACAATGGGGCCACAACTTCTGTTGGGTGCTCTAGGCTCTACATGGTACAAATAATAAGAATTAATTGGGAAAGATAGTTTCATATAAGGAACCTCAATATTTGCATACTCTACCCATTTAGATCAAGAGATGCCCCCTTAACAAAAAAATTGTTAACAGAAATACCCAAAACATGCAGCCCTCTGAGGCCCAGTCCTGTGAGATGCTGAGTGCTGTTGCGAGGTAGGGAGCACCTTCATTTCCTGGAAGTCAAAGGATGTGGTGGCTGCTCAGCAAGTTACTATATCAGACCTTTACAGATTTGCACACTGCAGAAATCAGTCAGATTGAACTCTTGGTGAGGGAAGTGTGACTCTGTTAATTATTATTAAAATCAGCAGTATGTGGTGAGGATTTGAGAGCCAGACATTACCCTGGGAATCTTTAAGCAACCAGTAATTAGATTTCCAGGTCTAGCTGGCTCTTTGTTGGGAACCTCACTTAGAAAGAGTGAATCT